>NC_141162.1:58243412-58543412 GCF_053477565.2 Lygodium microphyllum
TCAACAGTCACTCATGTTAAAACGATAAATTAGTCACTCACCCCATGGCTCACATCACTCGAAAAAGAATCAGTAAAACTTGTAGCTCACATCTAGTTAAGAAATAGACAAAAGAAATGGTTCAAAGGAGGGAGTATGCCAATGTGCATAGTTGATGGTGCATCAGTGCATTTTGTAGTGGGAGCTCACGCTCAACCGCCGAGACCCACGGACCGCTTATTGTTTCAAGCGTTTCAAGCGAGCTCTAATGGCTATCTCTCACCTAGCCGATGCGCCGTCGATCCTACGAGTGTAGTGAGCTTACCTTAATGCTGATATGAGTAGCCTCCTCCCTCGCACACTTCAGTAGTTCCACGATCCTAGATGCTAGCTCAAGCATCCTCAAGCCTCCTCCATCTCCAAGCTCCATCCTCCATAGCCGCGCGCGCGAGAAAAGAGAAGAGAAGAGAAGAGAAGAAGAGAAGAGGAGATGGTGAATAGCTTCACCCTCTTGATTCCTCACTCTCACACACTCACTCCCTCACACTCTCACACTCCCTCTCTCAAGAGCACACATAAGAAAGAAGAGGAGGAGAAGAGAAGAAGAAGAGAGCTCTTGTTAGCCACACACCAAAGAATGAGATTTCATTCACTTTTTGAACATTATATACAAGCCCTAAAATCCCATGGGCACCCATCCCTTTTTTACATGACTGGCCATTGTGGCAAGGTCCTTTTTCCATTTTCCTCTTCTACACTTGTGCCTCTAGCCTACACCCATCTAATATTTTACAATTGGCACAGGAGGGAGCTTGGCGCTCTTTTACAAGAGTTTTCTGAGTTTTTTTGAGGCGCCTTTTTATTTAAAGTTGCACTTTTTACCCTCGTTCATCTTTAGAGGCCGCCTGCGTGTCTTTGCTCTTTTTCCATCTTTCTTTTTCTTTTTCCTTCATTTTTTCACCATCTCGACTTGGGGTTAACATTTCCATCTTCCTTTTGCTTTTTCCTTCATTTTTTCGCCATCTCGACTTGGGGTTAACATTACCCCCCTCCTAGACGGGTGCCAGTCCCATGGCACTTCGGTGTTGGGGTGGTGTAAGGGTGAAGGCCACATGTAAACTCAGGTGCTTGTGGAAGCTTAAAAATAATATTTGTCGGAGCAGCTAACTGGATGTCATGGGTTGACGAGGGCCTTCGAAGTTGGTGGTTTGGCGCTTTTGGGGTGCTTGAAGGAGAAGATGCGGTGCTCTACCTAAGGGGAGTGTCTACCTTATTGTGTTAGTATAGTGTGCTCATGCTAGTGGAATGGGGAGGTGGGTCTAACCGCAGGCAAGCCTGGGTGATGTCCCACTCTTGAGGACCCCATTGGTGCAAAGGGAGGTGCAATGCAAGTAGCTTAGGGTGACAGGTCTAACTATAGGTGAGTGTTACCTCCCTAGGTATGTCCTGCCCTTGATGGGCCCTAAGCGTGAAGTGGGGGAGCAAAAAGGGCTAGGGGGTTAGGAGCGGAGCCAGCCGACCGAAGCCACCGGGCACGCCTAACTTGAGAACCCCTAGGTGCAGTGATCGTGCTTTGGTGGTGCTAAGTGGTTCTGTAAGTGAGTTTTTCGGTCCATTCAGTGAGGAATGGTGTTCGTGCTTTTCTTTTCACGCTGTTATTTTCCTTGTCCTTATCTCGCTCTTCTCTTACTCTTACTCTTGTTTTTTTTGGATATATTTAGGGATAGTATTACATCAGGAGTATGACAGCCAAGTCTAATTCTCATCATCTGAATGAGGCGGGAAAGGGGGTCGGATGGATTTGCGCAAAAATTGATAGCTTTGCATGTATGTTTTCAAGTTCATGCAGACATGGAGGGAGGTGGTGGAGAGGAAGGGGTGATGCATCTAGTAAATTGGCCGTCATTCATGTCTTCTAGGAGGGCTAGGCAAAAAGAGGGAAGAAGGCTAGCCCTCATCATTAGACGAGCCATGGCACAACTGTCAATGGCATTAGGGTCGAAGAAGAGGGGAGGCAGGCCATGTTCTTATGGGGTTGGGTCCTGCTTAAGTAATAGCTTGAGTAATCTAAGGTAGTTACACGTAGTTACAAAGGTACACGTACTTACAAAGGCGGGGTCGGGGCATGAAGAAAAATCCACGAGAAAGAGCGTCATGGAGTCATCTAGGCTTTCTGAGTTGAAGAGGAGGGCATGTTTGAAGGATACTACATTAGAGTTGTAGATGATAGGGAAGTCATAACACCCATGGAGGGTGGCATCAAAATCCACACCCACCCGATGAGGGTACGCCATGTATGTGGGGTTGTTCCTCTCGAAGGGCAGCGTGCTACAAAACGCCATCCAGGCGAGCATACTAATGTCGCATACTCGCCTCCTCCACAGGGGTTGGCTCTTATAGCCCTGTACTGTATGTGGTACTTAAAAAACTTTATTTTGCCAGTAGTTGGCCTCTTCAGTTCCCCCAGAAGTGGGGGTCTTCTCTCTTTCTTCTAGCCATTTTTGCCCTAGCCAGCCGCCAATCGTGATCACCTCATCCATCACCTTGAGCGGCAAGACCCTCCACAGGCTGTTGGGTAGGAGAAGCTAAATGTAAATGGGTCTTTTTCTCTTTCTTGCCTCTCCCAAACCACTAGCTCTGCGTGAAATCTAGTTGGGATATCATCAGGGCAAAGTGGGAGGGGGGCAGACGGCTGCATGGCTGGCTTGGCCCTCAACTACTTCCTGGCTTCTTCGACCAACTTCCTGGGTCTCTCTTTAAGTGTGACTTGTCTCTGCGCAGATGGGTCCTCCTGTTGTTGCTCTTGAGGCTGCGGCGAGGGGGGCTATGGGATTACATCCTCTCTGAACCTACCCATGTCAAACTCAAGGTCTGCTTCCTCTCCCTGCCGGTCTCCCTGTTGTGGTCCCTCTTCAAATCCTAGGGCATCTATTTCTTGGGGGGTGAGGCCGGCCAGCAATAGGTATTTCCGTTGCTCGTTCAGGCTCAGCCTAACCTCTGCAGGTTGGGGTGGCATTCGCAATGCTGCATGTAGGGCTCTGTGTGCAATGCTGAGCTTCCTTTGTGCCACCTCCAACGACTCTCCCTCCTCTGGGCGGGTAGTGTCCATGATGGTGTCGAGGAAGGCTTTTTGTTGGGCACCAAAGGCCACTTGGGCGGCTTCTGCCTTGCTCTCTGCAATGATCTTTTCCTTTTCTACCAGAGCAAGGCGCCATGCCAGTGTCTTCACCCTCTTTTCATTATGCACCGCCCACTCCTTTGCTCTCTTGTTCAATTCCTCCATGCTCTCCCCTTGTTTCAGGGTCAGTATCACGAGCCTTTGCTCTTGGTCCTCCAATTCCCTGATCAGCCTCTCCTGTTCTTATTTTTCAGAGTTCAACTGATCGGTTAGGCGCTCAATCTCTTCTTACTGCTCCTCCATGTCCTGCTTTCTTTCCTCATCCCTGGCGTTTAGCTCAACCATGAGCTCTTTAACTTTAGCAGTTTTTGCAATGAGCTCCTGATATTGCATTATCAGGAGCTTATGTTCTCTTTGCATCTTCACCAGCTCCTGTGTTTCATTCTCGAGCTGCTGCCTCCGGTGCTCTTTCCTGTCATCCTTAGCCTTTATTTCCTGCTTGAGATCCATGATCTCCCTTTTTGTTAAGCTGGAAGGTGGCTATTGATTCCTTCTCAACTGCCAACTCAGCCACAGCTATGTTTCATTCCTCCTTAGCTTTCTCCAACTGAGAGAGTAGCTCGGGGACATATTCATCGTAATTAGCTGGCAACATCATCGTTGTTTGGATGGGTGTTGTTGAGGCCTCCACCTTCTGTCGTTTAGGATCTTGCCTAGACTCTGCGTCTGTGGCGGGCCGCTTTTGCCTTGCAGCCGTAGTTTCAGTGCTCTTCCCCTGGGCTATCTCCTTGTTAATGAAGTACTGCATCCATGCCACAAAATTTGTTACGTCTGCACTGGTGGGGATGCTGAGGATGATGGTGGTTGGCTCGGTGGGAGGCACTAATAGAGTAGGAATTGGGTGAATTGGGCTGCCCTTGCCCTCAGTGACAGCGGGTGGCACAATATTCGGCACCTGTGTGCTTGACCCAGGCCCTTCTTCTCTATGTGGGCTCAAACTCCCCAATTCATCTGCTTTGCTTTGTTGTTCGATGGACCGGTGTGTAGCTTCAGCCAGCTCCTCTTCCTCCTTTCTTCTTAGTTCTTCCTTTGCTTCATGAGTCTTTCTCCGCCTTTCCTCTTCTTCTTTTCTCTGCTATTCCTTCTTTTTCTCTTTTTCTTCCTTTTTTCTTCTTTTTCTCTCCTCTGCCTCCTGTTTTGATGCCTTCTTAGCCTTCTATAATTCCTCCTTTTCCTTTTCTTCTTCCTGTTTTTTCTTCTTCTCCCTCTCCTTGGCCTCCCTAAGGGACTCTCTCTTGGCCTTCTCTAAGTCCTCTTTCTCTTTCCTGCACCCTCATCATCCTTTTCTTCCTTTGAGTTATCTTCTTTTTGGGTTTCTTGGTCGCCTTCTTGCTTTCCTATTCTTCCCCTTCTTCATCTGTTTCAGTTCTATCGGTAGAATCTTCTCTGTCCTGGTGAGGGGGCGTTCTATCAGGCGTTTCTCCTTCTCCCTCCTCTGCATTCCTGCATCTCTCTTACTGCCTCTTGGATGAGCGTAGTCAAGACACCTCCATACCCGATGTAAGAGGCCTTAGATGAAGCTTTCTTCCTTTCTGTAGCCTTGGAGGCTGGAGACTCTCCACCTGCTGGCACACTTCCTAAAGCCAATGCTTTAGCTGCCTGGTCGATAGTTTTTCGTACATACCCGTTCCAGTCAACTTTATCCAGAGTGTGGACTACTATGTTCTCCAGCACAGGCATGCTGATTCGATGCATCAGGGAGTTGTAGCGCTGGCTGGAGAAGAGCACATGTACTAGATTTCCTTGCAGCCTAGCTTCTATGTCGGGAATGTCTTGGATGCTGATGTCGTCATTGGTGAGCACCTCCTCCCTTTTCATTTTCAGTGTAGCATAGACATCCCTCTTTTGTTTTCTCTCCGTCTTTGGCTCCAATCCCAATGCCTTCTCCACCAAGGCTGGATCTAGATGAACCTGCACCTGCTTGGCACTTTCTCCTCTATCCACCGTCACTATGCCGCATACTTGGTCTGGGTTGTATGATCTGAGGAACTCCACACACTTTAGGTGGTTCGGCTCCTGTGAGAATTTTTCAAGGTACTTGGTGAGGTTACATTGCTCGACCACCCTCTTAGCTGCTTCCTCCCTAGCCACCACAACTTCTATGTTGTGGAGGGTTCGAAACTTAAGCTGGCTGAAGGCGCAGTTTTCTAGGTAGATGCGATATTGCTCTCTTTCCTCGTCTGTGAATGGGAGTCGGTGGGTGCGGTCTTGCTGTGACATCCTTTGTTCCTATCATAAACCGTAATTTTCATTAGTGCTTGCAACATAATAATTTGCTGAAAAAGAAAAACTCTATGCTTTTGAATGAACTCATTAAGATCCAATGTAGATTCTCCTTTTCAGACTTTGACTTTTTGCCCTTTACTTCAAAATTTTCATGCCGTTTTCCTACCCCATCCGTTTTTCATAATATATGTCTATGTGTTTCACTGACTTTGATTTGATTTATTGATTCTGATTTGATTCATCTTACCCCCTCCCCTTCCAGCTTGAGAAGAATCCTTCCTAGGATTTAGGGTCAAAAGGTTAAGGGCTTTCGGCATGGAGGTGTAGGGGTTACTTGTGAAGGAGCCAAGTATAGAAATTGGGATTGTATTCCAAATGAGCTTCGTGGTCTAGATCAAAGGGCCGAATCCCCATGTACGTGATGTATGTGAGAACATCTGTTAGAAAGTCACTAGAGTTGACACGGCTAGCAATGTGTAACTCTTCCTCAGTCAACAAACGATCGAGGTAAGGATGTCCTTTGATGTGCTCTTCCATGGGTCGACCACGAAGAGTGGTTAACACTCTATACGAGGTTGGCACAACATAAGTGGGGTCATACTCTGCTGTTTTGATAGCGCGGCGCTGCTCAGCGTTGGTCATTATTCAGCATCCTTCAACTTCCCATTACAACCTAAGAGCGTATCAATGCTTTAAGAACTGGGATTCCGTCTCAGCAAGTCTTGACAGCTCTATAACTTCTTGGTCAGTGATGGCAGAAGTGGTTCGCTAATCATATGACGTGATGAGGTATTGTTTGATTGCTTGCTCTTTGGAGATCTCACTGTTGAGTAATTATTCAATAGTGGAGGTAGCAGCTTTTGCGAACACGAATTCAAACGTTTCCCCAAGAACAAGGCATCGTTTGAACTTCGGTTGCGAAGGATTCGTCCAATAGGCCTAACTCTAGTCAATCGTAGCTCAAAGCTAGCGACACAAAAGTGGCGTCCAGTCGCTTAATGAAATCCACCATGTCATCCCTTGTTTCTTCAGCTAAATCAGCTGCTAGTGTGAAAAAGGATTTCCTCTCGTAAGAGGGTCTAAGGCCTGTGGCGGGTGGTTGGGGTTTGGTAGGACTTGAGCCTTTGGCAACGAAAAGTTATGGTTGTGAGTGTTCTTGAGCTTGCGATTGGGTCGCTGGGACTATGGATGGGTTAGCAGCAGCCTCGAGTAACGGCTTGCTGTGTTCAGGATGGATTTGGAAAGTCGGATCGACTTTGGTAGGTGATGACTCTTGTGACAGTGGTTGTCGCTTGGGTCGATAGGCTTGGGTGACTCTTTTGGGTTCACGCGTGGATGAACTTGATGGGGTTGCGGGTTAGGGAAGCTCTGTGGCTTGTGGTTTATGATTTTTGGGATGATCAAGCGTGAGGCTAGCGTACGAGTGGTGCCTTTGGCCGTGTGGGCCTTAGGTATCCATATCCAAGCATTGCCCTCATAGTAGCCTTGTGCATGCAAGAGGACTTTGGGGACCCATCTTTGACTGATTACGTATCTATTCCTGGAACTGCGTTTGGGCCTCCTAAGTTTAGAATTTCTGGTCTTATGAGGGTAGGAGCATCGACTCCTAGGTAGCTGTTGCAGCTTTTTAAGCATCCATTGAAGACGAGGCTGTTGGGCCTTAGCTTTGGCTGCTATGGGTTGCGGTTTATGAAATTCGGGGAGTGGCAGCCGCGCACTACCCCCTCCTTAGACTTGACTACATATGTTTCTATCGGTGGCTTTGTGGCTCGGGATGAGGTCGCGCAGCCCTTGCTGAAAGCTGTAACAATGCGAACGTTGCCTATTGCGAGGTGGATGTGCTGCGACTCGTAATAAACATTGCAGTGAGCTTGCTTTTTGAAAGTTCACCACAGCAATGACTCCGTGCCCGCGTCTTTAGTGTCTAGTAACACATAAAAAATCAGTGGTACAATCACAGACTCGATAGAGACGGCAGCTCTGCACTTGCCTAGAAGTGCGTATGGGTGGGTCCCATATGGGCTTAATTTGGCAGTGGTGGGTTGAAGTCGTGGTTTGCCAAGTTGGTTCCAATGATCGTGAGTTAAGACATTGCAATCTACTCCCTCGTCGATCAGGGCATTAAAAGCGCATGTTTGGTTGGCAGTGAGACCGTATATGGAGGTATGCGGGCTCTACGGCTTCCTCATCCTCATCGTTGATTTCAGTGATTGTGGCCACTTGTACTTTGACAGGCTGTTCTAACATCGGTGGCTTATGCAAAGGATGCGTAGGAGGGTAGTACTTCTTGACACAACTGCCATTGAAGAAGCCTATTCCTTCATCATCTAGGGTCTCAAGTTCGACATTGCCTGTTCGGCTGATCGCACAAACTTTGAAGGGTCCAAGACCTCTAAATTTCATTTTTTGCTTATGCCCCTTAACTGAGTAGAGGAGCACTAAGTCACCCTGTTCGAACTCGCGCTGCTTGACGTGTTGGTCAAAACCAGCTCTTGCGTCGGGCTTTCTCATAGATCAACGCATGGGTGGCTAGAAGACGAGTCTCCGAGAGGCATTCGAGTTCAACCAGGCATTGTGTCCATGCCTCCTTCCCTTCCCATCGTTCTTGAAATGCTATTCTCAAGCTAGGAACTAAGAATTCTAATGGTAGAATCGCTTCTGTTCCATATGACATCCTAAAGAGGGTTTGACTGACAACCGTTTTATAAGCTATGTGGTAAGCCCACAAAGCTGCCATCAGCTTGTTGTCCCAGTCGCTGCGTGAAGCAGAGACAACCTTAGTTAGGACATTGACAAGAATCTTATTCGTTGATTCGGCCTGGCTGTTTGCTTGAGGGTAGTATGGCGAGGATTTGCGATGGATAATGAGGAAGGTGGACAGGAGATGCGTGATCACTTCATTGATGAAGTGTGTGTCTTGGTCACTGACCAGTTCGATGGGGCAGTCAAATCGTGAAATCACCTGCTCCCATAAGAACTTAGCAGTCGTTCTAGCGTCGCTTTTTCGTGTTGCTCTCGCTTTTGCCCATTTTGTGAGGTAGTCTGTAGCCACAATGATGTACTTGGCTTGCGAATACTGTGCCGTAGGACTGATGGGTCCAATGAAGTCCATTCCCTATTTTTCAAAGGGTTGTCAAGCAATAACTAGGGTTAATTCCATTTGATCCTTGCGAATCAGAACCTTCGTCCGCTGGCACTCATCACAGTGCTTGACAAATCGTGCTGCATTGCGGAAAAGCGTGGGCCACCACAGTTGAGACTGTAGCACCTTTTGTGCTATTGTATCCCCGCTAAAGTGCCCTCCAGCGATGCCGATGTGTGCCTCTGAGAGCACATCGTGCATCTCATGCTCGCAAACACATCTACACAGCAATCCATCTTGCCCCAGCTATAGAGTTGGCCTGTAATCAGCTGATAGGGCTGGATCTTAAGGATTAATCGCCTAAGTCAGGCTTTTTCTATCGGTCGGTCAGGCAGTCCATGCTCAAGCACTTGGACTATGTCATCTGCCCAACATGGCGTTAGATCAGCCTTAAATAGATCTCTCTCGTTGGAAATGTTAAACAAATGGGTGTTGGGTAATTCATCAACAATACCTTGTCCAACGGCTTCTCCGGTGGGAATGCGTGACATGTGGTCAGCCATGTAATGCTGTTTTCCCCTCCGTACCACCACAAAGAAGTTGAACTCTAAAAGCAGAAGGAGCCATCGAGCTATGCGTCCTGTAGTGCAAGGTTTGATGTCAAAAGATGAATTCAAGTCAGTCTAAGAATCTATGCCTCATTAGGATCACATCGATATTTGATCTGTTGCATTATATGATAAACTTGCATAGGCTAATAAGCTATCCGATTTGGTGCTATATTGATCGTGCACTACTAAAAAGAGACAACAGAGTGTCATATAGATCCTATGAGCATACATCTATTTCTTTTGTACATGAAAGTAAAGGTTGAAAAATACTTCCAAAAACACAACATCAACTTTGACCAAAATTCCATTTGGGGATGGTATAACTTTTAACCTTTGCTTTCATCATAATAGCTCAAAAAAATACATTGCATAACCTTATCATCTAATTTTTTATGTTGTTGCTCTAGTGCTAAAGCATAAACCAAGAAACTAAAAGTGTGCAAGTGAGAAATAAATGTGTGTTTGCCATGCCAAGCCTCATATGGATTGATTAGACCATGATGTCTTAGTAGGACAATTATTAAGTATATAGTTTACACATAAAATAACCTCAAGCCAAAAATTGCATGTGGCAAAGCTTGACTCTTAATCATACATTGTGCCATCTTCATGAGAGATATGTTCTTTCTCTTAACTACACCATTTTGCTATGATATATATGGCACTAGCTATTTGTGTTTTATTTCATTCAAGGAAAATATGCATTAAAGTCCTTAGATATATTCTACCCCCAGAATAGAGAGTATCCACTGTCTATCCTTAAAAATTTTCCATCATGTGAACAAAATCCTTGAAGCATAAGAATACTTTCGACTTAGCTTTCACACCATACACCATGCATGCCTAGAGTAATGATTAAAATTAAAGTCATGAAGTGAGCATGAAGTACACATAGTTGCCAAAAGATGGTATTTGCATTGGATCACAACAACATTAAGTACAAGCTACAATTTGTGAACATATCTCACTGAACTATCTTTTGGAAAGGAAGCATACAACATTTTACCTAATATGCAGCCCTCCTAAATGTGTTTTGTAGGTGCCTCAAGAGTAGGTAAAGAAGACACCATATCATATTTCTACAAACGTAGCAAACTAGCAAAATTGAAATTTGGAAAATGAACGTGCCAAAGTTTTACATCTAAAATAGCATGTGAATATGCATGTATGTCCTCCATACATTTACCATATTTATTGAGTTGATATATTTCATGATATATTATTTGCAATAACTATATCACCAAATGGAAAACCTCACTATCAAGCCAATCTTGACAAGTGCAAAAGCTGAACAAAATTTTATTGATATCTGCTACATACAAAGCATTTGTAATAAGTATGAAAGTACTATCATTAACAATAGTCATCAACATAGATTTTCCAAAATTTTTAACATATTAAGAGAAGTGATTGGCACATGTGATAGTAGTATCCTTAGGGGTAAACTCAAGAGAAGTGAACATATTGTGTAGAGAAGTAATATGCTTAGTAGTCCCACTATCAAAATACTATACATCTGAATCTCCAATAAACACACAAGAATCATGTAAAGAAGGGTCATAATTGTGTTGTGCACTAAATACGTAATGTGTATTCTACACAGAATTTGCAAATTATAACTTAGAAGTCCTCTTTCTTCTTTGCCTCTTTTGTAGCTAGTTTAGGATAATCCTTAATAATATATTTTGCCTTATAATACATGCAATATATTTTATTTTCGCTTTTCTTTGCATATTCTTTTCATTCTTCATTATCTGAAAAATATCTATAAATTTTTACTTTTACTAATATAAAAGTATATTTTCTTTTATTTTTACTAATAGAAAAGGTAACGTCTCCTTTATTTTTTTGACTAGCCTCAAAAACTTGATCTATAACATGCATAATGGACCTATTTTCTTGAAATTGTTGTTTTTGTAATAGAACAAAAAACCAACTAAACAAATGACAAGGCACTTGGATTTCATTTTATAATTATACAAAGAGTAGTTGTGAATCTCTAATAATAAGAATCCAAACGATCACTAAGAACGGTTTGCATAGATGAACTATTTGGCAAAATCTCATTTGTAACAATCAATTTCTCTTTAAGATTTTTTATTTGTAATAAGAAATGATCTATGTAGTTACATTCATCCATCTCTAATTACTTATCTTGATAACTAACACTAGCCTTAGATACAGAAGTGTAAGTGTATCCCAAGCTTCTTTAGCTATCTTACATGAGCAAATATGTTGGTCATGAACAAAAAATATAATCAACGCATGAGCCTTTGTATCTTTGCCATCACAAAGAACCTTCTCAAGAGTAAGTCGTTGTTATACTCTAGCGAGAACTAGAGAGCAGAAATGAAATCCTCAATATCTATTTCTATTATTTCTGCCACACTTGTAGCTTTGTGAAACACCACCAGTAAACTCTCTAGGAGATTTTTCAATTCCATGTACAATGTTCAAAAGCACCTTTGCAATCATTCAATATCATATAATCCCATAGCATGGATAATTAGTTCAATCCAACTTATATACTAAACCAACCTATGCTACGTAGTATAATAAAAGGAGCTTATAAGATCTCTATATGTAGAATCAAATGATCTTTAAAATTATATAAAAAGGTAAAAAATAGCTTGCACAATACAAGTAGTAGTGCCAACAAAATGAAACAAGATTGAATTTTAAAAAAATGATAATAGCAAATCCTTACAGAATCTTTTGTAGTATTTGTTAGTTTATGATCACTAATCAACTATCATCCCAATAGAAGGAAATTACAACTCTTACTATTGAGAGGCAAAAGCCTATTTTGATACCAGTTTTGTTGGATTTAGGGGTGTAGGAATACACACACACAACTTGGAAAAGAAGAAACTTGAGAGAGCATAAGTCAAAGTATATCGAGAGAGGTATCAATAAAGAAGATTTACAAGACTTCATATGCCCTAAAATAAATAAACATATATATATATATAAGGCCAATGAAAAAATCATTGTAAAGAGAGGAAAAAAATACCACAGTCCTAAGTGTGTTTGCACACATAATTACCAATATATGGTAACATTATTCTTTAGAATAATGCATCTATAATTTCCATGTTATACATATTATATACTTCGTATAATACAAAGAAATGGTTCAAATTTAAAATTCTCTAGATGTATTTCACTAGCTATAAAGTATTGGAAAGAGGCACACATCCCATTATTGCAATGAACTCAGATAAGAGAAGATAATCTCAAGAATTTTGACCAATGACACAAGTCTCAATTATACAAACACTTTGGTTCAAGAGCCCAAATATTTCTTGGTGATATGAGATCTTGATGATCACTATTGTAAGTCATCTAGAGAGAAGCTTGAGGATGCATTTGCACATAGAATTGATGTTAGGAGTAAGGAAGATTTTGTATTGCTATGACCATCTGACAATATTTTTCTAATCTAGCTTAGTCAAGCAATAATAAACATTGTCACCATGTAGATGTTTGGAAAAACCATTAGATATGCAACAAAAGGATTCAACATGTTAAGAGAATGTTCATAGCATTGTGTAGGCATAAACTACAAAGCATATATTATATTAATTAAGATTAAGATAACTAAAGTAGTTTCTAACAAAGCCCAATCATTTCTCACAATGATTAAGTGTATCCCACCTACTAGCCTAAGCTTAAGGTGATGCTAGTAGTTACTTAGGGTCCATTCCTAGCCATTACCATTAGGACTCCATTGAAATTCTTGGACTTTTCCAAGTGGGAAGTCTACCTCACAACAAAGGATTTTATCTCAACCCATGAGGATTGACATGACGGATACACTCTCTAACAACATTTTGACACCCACCCTTGAAGATCACTTTATCAAGGAGCAAACTAATCACTGCACTCCTTAAAGTTATACTTTTAATAACTCTCTTCTTTACATCAAGTATTCTTTGAGACTAGAGCTCAAAGTCTCCTTAGCTTGGCATTGCAATCTATTGATCATCTATTATACGATCAAGATTGGGTACATAAGCCTTTAACAAACTGACGTGAAAGACATTGTGGATTTTTAAATGTTCAAGAAGTTGTAGCTTATATACATTGGTTATTAGGCACTTGAGGATCTTGTAAGGTCCACAATATCTCATGCTTAGTTTCATGAATTCACCCCGCAAAATCTTCTTTGGGCTGATATGGAGAAATACCACGTTCCCTTCTTTGAAGATCCACTCTTGTCTTTCAAGATCAATGTAGGTACTATGATTATCCTTAACTACTTGAAAATACTACCCTATCACCTTAACTTGTTCATATCTCTCTTTTAACATCTTCTTATTTAGAAGTTGCTACCTTTAGTATTAGATTGGAGAAGTTGAGTGGGGTGAGACAGACTTGCCCACATAAGGCGTGAAATGAAGTCATCTTGATGCTTTGGTGATAAGAGAAATTGTAAGAAAATTCCATAAAGGATAAATATTGCATCTACCACTACGATCTCTATAACAATATGCCCTTATGATGTCTTCTATGACTTGATTGACTTGCTCTATTCGACTACCAGTTTGGGGGTGATATGTTGTACTAAAGCATAGATGTGTACCAATAGCTTCAAATAGGCTCTTCAAAAATCGAGAAGTAGAGAGGGAATCTTGATCATCATCAATCCTTTTTGGCAACCCATGAAGTTTTAAGATTTTCTTAACAAACAATCTAGCAATTTTTAAAGCCTTATAGTTTATCTTGATGGTAATAACATGAGTAACTTTTGTTAGCATATCCATAATTACCATGTCTGGCTTGTATCCCAATCGTAGTTTACACATTTAGTGACATACTTAAATACATCAATTCTAAGCTTTTCCCAATGATAGCTTTTCCTAACTGTATTGAGTGTCTTGGCATAGCCAAGATGTCTTAAAAATGGAGAGTCATGCACTTCCCAAACTGTATTGAGTGTCTTGGCATAGCCAAGATGTCTTAAAAATGGAGAGTCATGCGCTTCCCAAAGCATATTCTTTCTCAATTCATGGCTAGAAGGAATGCATAATCTTTTCTTAAAGTCCACAAGTTCTTTGTCAATGGAGAAAACTAGGTACTTAAGTCGCAATTGAGGATTTTGATCCTTAACTTGGACATCCTTCTTAATTATTAATATCTAGTGTCCTTTTTAGCTTCTTTTTTTGTCATTTGGATGATGGGGTTATTTGGAATTGATCCAATAGAAACTAGTGTTCAGCTAGTGATTCTGCCCTTGAGGGTTCTTTTGTAATGAGAGCATTAAGGAATTCCTTGCAGCTTAAAGCATCCACAAATACATTCTTCTTGCTTAGTCCATATTTAACCTCAAAGTCATACTCTTGTAAGACTGAAACCCGCCTTCATGATCTCATATTTATATCTAAGTGGATAAAGATCTATTTGAGCCTTTTATGATTTATTACCAAGGTGAATGTCTTTCTAAGCAAGTAACATCTCTAGAAAATGAGAGCACGGATCACTTTCAATAATTCTAAGTCATGGGTAGCATAGTTTCTTTCATGTATCTTCAATTTTCTTGAGGAATGAGCAATTGGATGTCCCCCTTGCATAATTAGACAACCCAATTTGAGAGAGCTTGCTTTTGTCACAACCTACTGAACTTTACTTGAGTCTTTCAAAGCTAGAGTGCTCAAATTTGATCCATATAATGTGAGTCTATTTCTTTAGCAAGTTAGTGAGAGGTGTGACAATCAAGGCCTAATCCTTGTTAAGACTCAATACAATCCCATCAATACTAGGAAACTACATACTTCTTTAAACCATTGTTGAGGGTGGCCATTCTTGTATGTCTTTAACCTTGATAGGATCTATTGCAATTCCTTCTTCTACTAGGATAAATTCAAGGCACTCAATTTGTCTTTTAAAGAAAGTGCACTTCTTCTTCTTAGCATAAATCTTCTGCACCATCATTGTTTTAAGAATAGTGTGGAGTTGTGACTCGTGCTCCTTCTCTTTATTGGACCAAGTCAAAATGCCATCAAAGAAGATGAGAACAAAATCATCTCCAACTCTAATGTGCTGAAGGTTGTAGGAGCATTGGTCAATCCAAAAGACATAACAACGAGCTCATAGTGGCCATACCTTGTATTAAAGAAAGTTTTGGGAATATCTTCATTTTTAATTCTTATTTGATAGTCTAGACCTCAAGTCAATCTTGGAAAAGACCTTTACTCAAAATTTGTCAAGATTGGGTGCTTGTTCTTAACTGTGACTGGGTTTAGCCCATGGTAGTCAATGCAAAAATGAAGGGTTCTATCTTTTTTTTATTGAAATAGGAACGAGGCTTCCCATGGTGAATTTCCCTAATCCAATAATTGCTTGACTTATTATTTCAACTCAATTATAGCCTTAGGGATGGATATTCGATAATGCCTTTTTGAGATTATAACAATTCATAGTATTATCTTGATTTCATGGTCAACTTCTCTTTGAGGTGGAAATTAAATTAAGTATTTTGGGAAGACATTTGCATACTAAAATCATAAGTTTCTCTCCAAAAGAGGGCATAATATCTAGTCACATACATTTAATCCTCTATCATAGTACAATGCATAGTCATCCAATGATTATCCTCTTCTTGATTTCATCTAGGGTTTCCAAGTCCCTTGTAGTTCATCCCATGTTTCAGGACATAACTTAATGGCTTTAGAGTCTAAGTTTCCATTCCTAGTCTATTTCATGCATTTTTAAAGAACAATTTAAGACATGGTTTAACAATGCCTTGCCAAGCAATCCAACCATGCTTCTACAAGAGGTATTTTGCATGATAACTCTCTTCTTAAGAGTGCAATATTCTCATGGGACTCAATACTTAGAACCTTTAGGGTCTTACTCTTGAGATTGAACTTACAAGTGGTAGTTCTACAATATCAACTCTACTTTGAGCAAGTTCATCTAATAACGACAAATTGACTTTAATTTTTTCACATTTCACTTCTCAAAGCAATGCAGATAGTGGTATGTAGGTATCACGAAAAGGAAAAGAGAAGGTAGATCAGCATTCAGTCCGGTTGCAAGGATGGCAACCGTAAGAGCAGTCATTGCTATGGCTGCATAAAAGGGATGGTCTTTACATCAGATGGATGTAAAGAATGCCTTCTTGCATGGTGATTTGCAAGAAGAGGTCTATATGGAGCAGCCACCAGGTTATGTGCATGCTGTTCATCCTGAGTTTGTTTGCAGGTTGAAGAAAGCCTTGTATGGCTTGAAGCAAGCACCTAGAGCATGGTCTGAGAAGATAGGACAGTATCTTGTCACTATTGGCTTTTAGATTTCCAAGGCAGATTTCTCACTTTATGTGAGAAAAACAGAGAAAGGTATTATGCTACTTGTCATTTATGTTGATGATTTGATTATGATAGGTGACAGTGATGAAGATATCCTTCATGTGAAAATGCTATTGAAGCAGAAGTTTGAGATGAAGGATTTTTGGCTCTATGACCCTTTTGTTGCAAATCCAAGTCTTATGGTTTCATGGATAGTTTTAAGCTTTAATGTCTTAGCAACTACTTCTAGATGAGTGGTTTTGATCTATTATACCTGCAAAAATAACTCATAAGGTAAGTTCTCCCACAAGATACTTGGACAATTTCACCTGTACTATATTTGTAAAAGATATACCTAATAACAAACTCTTCCATAAGATAATTTTTAATACTTTATATTTCTTAAGAGATCTAACTCTTCTCATCATATCCATAGAATAATTTCTTAAGAATGAATTATGGTGGCCTTGAGTGTAAGGTTATAATCTCTTATATAACCTTAGGCTATATGTAACACACATTCTCTCTTTTTCGGATTGATTGTTTGATTGACTCAGCCTCGTTGTTTCAGATATTTAAAAGAGAGAGAGAGAGAAAGTACTCAAGTAGAAATGCAACAAAATGAAGTTACAATGAAAAAGACTTGTTTATTCATGAAGATGGAGTGCCTTTATATGGGCTTATACACAAGTGGTTTTGGTAGGTAGCTTTCAATGAGTGGTTTCTAGTGGATAAGATAGGTGGGTAAAGTGGATTCACAAAGTGCAGTGGATGTAGTGAGGATTATCTTGTCTCAGCTCTCCTGATCATAAGCATATTGCTACGCACTCAAGCCATGTTGGCCATTGTAAGAATGATGCCCATTAAATTCATAATGACCATTGTATGCATGCTGTCCATTAAATGCATGATACCCATTGTGACCATGCTGCTAATTAAATGCATGATTGGTGGCTAGGAGCATTTGAAGTAGATACAGAGGATTTTGATATATTGTATTGGGTTTTTCATTGAACACCAATACCTAATGTTATTAAGAGACAACAAGTAGGAGAAGAGCTATTTGTTGAAGGATTTTGGAACTATAAGATTGAGTGGCACATAGCTGGTGATTTAAAGACACTTAAATGTATGTACAATGTATCAAAGGGAGCCAACTCTAGATCTCCTTGCCTATATTGCATGTCCCCAACTATAGAGTTGAACTCAAGCAATTGGAATAGAGCCCCCTTTAGGCACAACAAGGATCCACAGTTTAAGCCAGTCCTAGATATTCCTTTAGTGAATGCCCATATCTGTACACTTCATGCGCTTTGTAGGATAATTAAAAATCTTGTTCATCTTTATATAGGATTTGCATGGAAGCTGAAGCCATTATCAACTAATATATGCTATAACAAAGATTGAAAATGTCTTATTTGCAATTGGTTTGCATGGTGGTAATGTTGTTATTGAACTAGATCTTCAAAAGTCTAAGGATGGAAATTGTGTCCCCACAAGGCATCTATTGGTAGAGTGAAGACTAGAAGGTTCCTAAACTTTCATGGGAGACTTGGTAAGATAAACTCTATGAATGGTGGCTCAACTATTAGATACAATTAGTGGAAGTGCCTACATAATGCAGTTAAGGATCACACTAATAATGGACAAGCTCAAAATAGAAAATCCAATGTTTGGGAAACACTAGACAAAGTATTCTTTTATTTTGATAAAATAGAGTGGAATGATGATGACCTCAAACACTTCAAAAAGCAATTGAACCTTTTTAAAAAGGCAATGTCATAAGCTTGGGGTAATCAACACTTCACTCACTATATGATAAGAAGTTTGCATATGTATGTCTCTTTACTGTCTGACTCATATAGGGTTTTCTAATTGAACTTGTTTATTTGTAAACTATGCAACATATTTTATACAACCATGCTCCATATTTTATCAAGAAGTATGGATCTCTATCTATTTGGTCAACCCAAGGTATGGAAAAATCTCATTATCAAGAAAGAACAAAATACTTTAGACACGCAATACATGGAGGTGGAAGATACAAAGAAAATGATTTATTAGGGGTCTTTCAATGGTTCTATAGACAAATTTGGCACAAATTCAAGCTCAAAGACACAATTGCATCATGTAATACATCATCTTTGGCAAGGACTATATCCACTGTTACCCAAAGAAGAAAAGAGGGATATTTAAACTCTTGTGTAAAGCAAAGATATTTATAATGATTACAAACTAGACAAAGAGATGGAAAAAGCTGGGTTTCAAGAAACCCTTAACATCCTTAAGTCTATCTCTGTTGTGCAGAAGAGTCTTTAGTTTTGAGGAATTCAGTAGGTTCTCTAAAGGAATCTTTTGTTTCCTCCCACTCGATGAGACCTCTACATTTCAGAAACTCTTGTTTCCTATAGCCTGGAAGGAGCTTCAAATTCTTGGCATCTCCTACATGCGAAAGCATATAAGAGGCAAGAACTCCAAAGTATCCTGCCCTAGATCCACTGTATCCAGGGGTAGACCCGAGTGTGGTGACTCACAACATACCTATGACACCTGACGCATTCCTGCCAAGTAGTGACCGTATCCCATGAATCCAAAGCACACTCATGCTGTTAAGAAAGAAATTGAAAAATTGATGAGATCGGGATTCATCTACGAAATTGAATACACGGATTGGGTCTTGCCCATAGTCATCGTCCTAAAGAAAAAGGAGAAGATTCGAGTGTGTGTTAATTATAAGAAGGTAAACGCAGCTACGAAGAGAGATAATTACCCACTGGCGTACACCAAGCACATATTTGAGAGAGTAGTTGGCAAGGAGGCCTATAGTTTTTTAGACATGTTCTCTAGGTACAATTAGGTGCAAGAGCATCCTAACGATAGGCATAAGATAGCATTCGCCCCATAGAATGGGGAGTCTTTGCCTACATAGTCATGCCTTTTGGATTCAATAACACACCAACCACTTTCCAACAACCATAATATTCAAAGACATGCTGATGAAGGAGTTATAAGTCTTCGTGGATGACTTGTGCATTCACTCTATTGGTGAGAACACTTAGGTAGGCTTTGAGTGGTCTTTGAACGATGTCGGCTATATCACCTCTCATTGAACTCCTTGAAATGCTAGTTCTGGGTGAAGCATGGATATATCCTAGGACACTAGTGTCAAAGAATGGCATTGCCATAGATTCTTCTAAGATCAAGATCTTCCATCCCCAGCTGATTACAAGGGTGTTCAGTGCTTCTTAGGACATATCGCGTACTATCGACGGTTTGTGTTAAACTATGCATTGATTGCTAGACCTCTATACAAGAAGCTGTTGATTGTATTCAAATGGACCATGGAATGCCAACACGCATATGAGGCTCTAACCACTACACTGATTCTATGAGTCTCAAACTAGACACTCACGTTCCACGTGCACATCAACGCTTCAAAATTCACAGTAGGAGCTATGTTGTGCCAACCTAGTGAACACAATCTAGACTACGCGATGAGCTTTGCTAGTAGACAACTCACTAAGACACCGAGATGAATTACTCAACAACGGAGAGAGAGGGCTTGGCCATGGTGTTTGCTGTAAAGAAATTCTGACATTATATTTTGGCTATGCCTTTTACTTTCTTTGTTGACCATCAAGCCTTATTGTATCTTGTTAACAAACCTTGTGCTACATGACACATTGCTAGATGGCTTCTTCTGCTTTTGGAGTTTTGACTTCTTGGTGGTGGTGCGTAAAGGGAAGCAGCATTACATGGATGCCCATCTGTCTCGCGTCCATTACGGGAGAAGCGGCTGGAAAAGGCATTATGGATGAGCTACCAGATACGCATATATTCCGCTTATCCAACAAAGAATATTTGTTTAAAGCTAACTTGACGCCGTATTGGGTAGAAGACATAGTTTAATTGCTTCGACACGGACTACCGGAATGACCAATAGAAAAAGGTTGTGACTTAGGGGCTCATCTTGAAGATTCAACCATATCAACTGATAGTAGGCCAACTTTATAGACTGGGGCAAGACGAGTTGCTGCACAGATGCATGTGTGAGCATGAGATGCATGATGTACTGTGACAGAGGCACATAGTGGAATTGTAGGAGGACATTTCAATGGAGATGCGACAACCCGCAAGGTGTTGCAATCCTAGCTATGGTGGCCTACCCTGTTTTGAGATGATGAGACATAATTTGTGAAGCATTGTGATGAGTGTCAATGGACTAAAGTTCCGATTCGTAAGGATCACATGGAGCTAACCCCAATTATTGTACGACAACCCTTCGAGAAATGGGGGATTGACTTCATCTGACCCATTAGTCCTATGGCATAGTATTCACATGCCAAATACATCATTGTAGCCACCTACTATCTCACAAAATGGGCAAAAGCACGAGCCACAAGAAAGAATGACGCTAGGACTATTGCTAAGTTCCTATGGGAGCAAGTGATCTTATGATTCGGCTGCCTCGTTGAACTAGTTAGCAACCAAGGCACACACTTCATCAACAAAGTGATAGCTCACCTCCTCTCCTCCTTTCTAATCATCCATAAGAAATCATCACCTTATTACCATTAGGCAAACGGTCAAGCCGAATCCACAAATAAAATCTTAGTAAACATCCTGACCAAAGTCATCTCTGCTTCACACGTTGATTGGGATAACAAGTTAATGGCGGCCTTATGGGCCTATCACACAGCTTACAAGATGACCATAGGACAGACACCCCTTCAGACTGACATATGGTGTAGAGGCAATCCTTCTCTTGGAATTCTTTGTACTAAGCCTCAGGATAGCCCTTCAAGAGAGATGGGAAGAGAAGGAGGCATGGATAGAACACTTGATTGAACTCGATGAAAATTGGCTTCTAGCCTCCCATGCATTAATATGTGAGAAGGCAAGACGCAAACGCTGGTTTGACATGCATGTCAAGCAGTGCAACTTCAAATAGGGTGACTTAGTACTACTGTACTCAGTTAAAGAACATAAGAAAAAACTGAAGTTTTGAGGGCTAGGACCTTTTAAGGTCTGAACCATTAGCTAAACTGGCAATGTGGAACTCGAAACCATAGAGGGAGAGGGCATATGCTTCTTCAATGGCAGCCGCATAAAGAAGTATTTCCCTCCTATGCACCCATTACACGAGCCTCCAATTCCAGCACCCCCTGTCTGCGTACAAGTAGCCACTATCACTAAAATGGACAGTGAGGATGAGAAAGCAGTAGAACTAGCTTACCTAAGCATGACGGTTACTACTAAGCACACATGCACCATCCACGCATTGATCGATGAGGGAGTTGATTTTAATGTCTTGACCCATTACCATTAGACCCAAATGGGTAAGCCGCAATTGTAGGCCACTAATGCTAAGCTCAACCCCCTTATGGAAGCCAATCCTACACACTTTTAGGAAAGTGCAAGGTTGCAATTTCTATCGAGTTTGAAAGCATGTCGATAATCTTCTATATGTGTTGCCCAACACTAAAGATACATGCACAAAGTTATTGTTAGGACAAACCTTTAAGAAGCAACCTCGTTGTAATGTCGACTACAAGTCGTATCGCATCCACCTAGCCATGGGTAATGTCCACATAGTTACAGCTTTCAGCAAGGACGATGTGACTCCTTCCAAGTCGGCATAGCCATTGGTAGAGAAACCCACCGTCAAGACTAAGGAGGGGGGTCGTGACTCCCCACAACCTACCAAGCCTCAATGCCAGCAACCTGCCAAACCCAACATGGAAACCCATGACCCTCAATTCAAATGGGTACCTAAACAACAAGCACCACCATCGACAAAAACCCACAGCCTCAGAAGCCTAATGGCCCACACTCGAAACCTAGGAGGCCAAAAAGAACTTATTAAAAAAAGGACGCACAGTCAAGTCGCAATGGGTCATCTTGAAAATATTGTTGCAAGTGCAGGGCTACTATGAGGATAATCCTTGGATTTGGCTACCTAAATCCAAATCAACCAAAAATCCTGCTCAAACGCCACCCTCAAGCTTGACCACACAAAACAACAGGTCAGAGACACTCAAACCACAAGAGAATCAGGCCGCTAAGTCCATAAAACCTCCAAAGCCTAGCTCAATAAGGCTTGAACCAATCTATCATCCAAAAATGTAGCCCCTTACTGACCAGCCACCCAAATCTAGCCCCGTTGGTACCCCTCAGACCTCAAGCATCTAGTAGCACATCAACCACAACTCCAACTCAACCTATTGAACATGAAGCCAAGCTACAACCTACAAAGCGGACCATGTTGTGTTCATTAGCTACCGAACTCTCTAGTTTTCGGTCCCAACCACCCCTCGGGCTTAGGCCATCTTATGAGTGGCGATCAATTCTAACCTTGGCTATGGATTTAGCTAAGAATAATGGGGACGACTTGGTTGTTGGCCTCTGATTCTTGGACGCTACTTTCATGACATTGGCTAAAAGCTACGATCGACTAGATCTAGTACTCTTGGAAGAACTTATAGCGACAGAAGTACGAACACTCCCTTTCTCTTGGGAGGAGTCGAAATTCGTATTCGTTAAAGCTTTCAAAGAAGTTGCGGAGTTACTTGCAACCAAGATATCCAAGGAACAAGCACTCAAACGCGTTTCATTACGTCATATAGCAAGAACACGATCATGGCCACAAACCAGGAAATCGAGAAGTTGCAATCGCTTCCTAACAACAACTCCCCCTTCTTGCGGAAACAACACGCTCTACGATTGCAATGGGAGCTAGAGGGATGCCAAATAATGACCAACGCTAAACAATGATGTATAATCAAAGCATCTAAACATGAACCAACCTATGTCACTCCAACTTCATATAGGGTGTTGACTACTCTCTATAATTGACCCATGGAAGATGACATTAAAGACCACCCTTATTTAGATTGCATCCTCACTGAGGAGGAGTTACATGTTGCTAGCCAAGTGGTCTCTGGTGGCTTCTTACTTAATGTCCTCACTTACATTACACATGTGGGCATCCGGCCTTTCGATATGGATGGCTATGCTTGGTAAGAATATAATCTAAGTTTCTACGCCTCTGGCTCATGCAAAAGTAAAACACTAAGATTGTGCGCTAAAGGCCCTTCATCCTCTAACCCTTTCATCCAAGGAAGGATTATTTTCATTACAAAGGGGGAAGGGCTAAGGTGAATCAAACCAAACACATAAGGAAAACAATAAAGGAAAAGCACACATTGCAAGGGTGGAATGCAACAACTTGTGATTTAGAAAAAGGTCAATAAAAGTTAAAATCAATAGACTACTGGGAGGAAAAAGTCTACTTCTACACTCAAGCATTTCAGTTCAATAGGTATGTAGTCGTTTTCTGTTGCTTGTAATTATTCTAAAAACCAGTAATGGCGAATATGGCTTCATGAGATGCACCCATCATGGCAGGCCAAGAAAAGGCTAGTAAATTGCCTTTTTCAGAGGAAGAACAAGAAAAATATGGACTTTTGGTGGAAACACAAGCCTTCAACTAGTTCAATTTCTGGCATATCTTCAAGCAAAATATGGACTTTTGGTGGAAACACAAGCCTTCAACTAGTTCAAGTTCCGGCCAAGAAAAGGCTAGTAAATTTCATTTTTCAGAGGAAGAACAAGCAAAATATGGACTTTTGGTGGAAACACAAGCTTTCAACTAGTTCAAGTTCGGGCATATCTTCAACCTAGAAGATGTAGTCATTGAAGAGCGGGCCGTGAGGCAGATCATTGAAAAATGCAATCTACAGGAATACCTAGAAGGAGTAAGCCAGAGGGTGGACTACTTCCACTATGCAGAGTTTTTGGGGACGTTTCGTAGGAACCGCGACACCGTAACTATGCATGAGGGAGAGGGAACTCGTCAGGTGCAGATTGAATTGACCTCAAAACTGGTGGAAAAGGCATTGGGCTTGGCAAACAAAGTAGAGAGGAAATCGAAAAGAGATGTATATGCTTTGCTAGGAATGGACAAAGTGAAAGTCCACACCAATGACGGCATCAGTCTGGCAGATATCCCTAACCCCGAAATCCAGCTCCAAGCAAAAATGGTGCACACCTTGTTTTTGAGTCAAAGATACAACACCATCATGAGCCGCATCAATGTCCCCCTATTGGAGAGCGTCGCGACAAGGTCGCTAGATGAGGTGAACCTCAATGGTTTTGTGAGGAAGACCATTGAGTCCTCAGCAAAAGCCTTGGCTACTGGAGGATAGTCTAGAGGAGGGCAATCTTGTGCCACCAAAGCTAAAAGAAAAGCCTCATCTTCAAAGGCCGCAACCATTGGATTCGAGGGGGGCCTCACTGCAATCATCAGGGAAGCTTTGGGACAAGGGCAAGAAGGAGGAGAAGGGGTGGATGAAACACCAAGCATGTCACCACCTCACCAAGAACACGAGGCGCAATCCAACGAAAGGACACTAAGTGAGGAAGAAGAAGACATGGAACAACAAGAGCAAACTAGCCAAGGAAAGACTAGGAAGACAAAGAAGAAAATTGCACAAGGACAGCAGGAAGAGGAGAGGAGAAAACAAGAAAAAGTAGATTTGCAAAAGGCCTGCAGAGAGTCCAAAAAGGTCGAGGAGGAAAGAAAGAAAAAGAAGGAAGAGAAGAAGGAGGAGGAGTTGAGAAAAAAGGAGGAGAAAGACATAGCCCTCAGCACGCTCAGGTCCATTGAGCAGTAGTCCAGGCACGATGAGCCAGAACCTATGAGCCCAATCAGAAATGAAGGGCTGAGCTCAAGCACGCAGGTGCTAGAATTCATGCCACCTACGGTGCAAGAAGGTAAGGGAAAACCCCCAATCACCCCCATTCTCACTCTCCTGACGCCTGCCATCACCACCGCCATCTACACTCCTAGCTCTACGACCACGGGGGGTTCACTCATAGTATGTCACCTGCATGCAAGGACTTCTAAAAAACCCCTATTTATGAAGTTTGTAAGACTAATATATCCCCCTATTTAAGCTTATAAGATATATACATGTATGACTTTTTATGTATCCCCTTTCTTAAATGTAAGTCTTCATAGAACATATACTAACTTTCTTTTTAAAAGTTGGAATCATCCTAAGCAATTAAAAGTATCAAAATGGTCATATCACAGTTTGCTAATGTTTTTTTTTGTTAGAAACCTTAGGTTCAATAACCCTACTATGTGAGGGTTTAGGGTTTTAATCTTGCTTGTCAAGGTCTCTTGTATGCCATGGAGAAACCAATCTATGGAGAGAAGTAATCAAATGCATCCCCCCCTTCTTTTTTCCCTCTATCCCCTCCTTAAATTTAAATTCAATATAGGAAATAAATAACCTAATGGCCTGGGTCCAATACTTTGTGAATAAAGAAATGGACCAAGGAGCAGGAGAAGGGACCCCCCTTCTAGGCACCAAAAGACCAGTTGTGGCGGTAGAGCCGAGTTGAGGGGCGAGACCCTAAGAGGCAAAAGGTGATAGGCTCCACAACCTCCATCCCCGCAATAGAGAGGCCACCCAAAGAATACGATGAGTACATCAAAGATCTCCTCTCTCAATTCGAGAGAGCCAAGGCGGAGAAGAGAACCGCGGTGGCAAAGCTGGAAGATGAAAAGAAGGGCATGGCTGCATTCCAATTGGAGAGAACACGCCAAATGGCCATGGCCCAAAGGGAAGTCAATGAGCTGAAAGAGAAGCTACAAGCTAAGGAGGAGATAGAAGGTGAATGGCAAGTGCTCTTGAACGAAGAAACCAAGGCCACACGACGTCTATGGTAGCACAATGAAGAGATTGTGACATTCTATGAAGATCTACAAGCTAAAATGGAGAAAATCACTAAAGCCACAGAAGAGCTAGAGGAGATGAGGGAGGAAAGAGCTTGCATGTATGAAAGAGACGTGGAGAGACTAATCCAAGAGGCTATCTCGACATAGGAAGAGTAACAAAAGCTAAGGGAAGAAATGGAAGATTAAGAACGAAGGCTGACAGTGCTAGCCCAGAGGCAACCCAGAGGCAGGGGGAAAGCCTCAAAGATTGAACAAGAGGGCAGTAGAATGGGCCAATTAGAACGAAAAAAGGGTCAAAGCCTTGGCATGCTGCCTCGCTCAAGCCGAAAAAGAAAAGATACTTGTTGAAAGTAGAGCAAAGGCTGCCCAAGTGAACTTCCACACCCAACAACGCACCTTCCTAGAAACCCTATTGGACATCACGTGGGCAGAGGAGGGAGAGTCCATGGAGGAAATGAAAAAGAAACTCGGAATGGCTCGTAGGGCACTGAAGGACGGACTGCAGATGCCACCACAACCTAGTGGAGTTGGCCCAAGCCTGTTGAAGAACAACACCATTATCTCTTATTGGTAGGCCTAACCTCATAGGAAGTGGATGCACTCGAGTTCCTAAAAGAGGAGTAGCAAGAGCCAAGCTGGTAGAGGGAGGTGGATGTGACATTTGAAATGAGACCACATGAAGATAAGCTTGTCCCACGGCTCCTTTCCTCTCGAGGTTTGAAGAGCAGCAACATGCAGACAGCTTTGTAGAAAGAAATGCGGCATTGAGAGAAAGAAGGAAACAAATGGTGGAGGAGAAAACGAGAAAATGGAATGCCAGGGGAGTGAGGGCACTGCAAGCACCTATCCCACCATGTGCAGATAACACTCCAGTACGCTTCCACACCGACCTCGTAATCTGGGAGAGGCAAGAAACAACCAAGAGCCCCTTCGACCTTAATTTCCAATTCCCTGCCACCCTGCGTAGGGTGTTATCCCTCGGGGTGGTGGAGGAGGTAATTAACATCAGAGAGGCAGGCTTGGAAAGAAAGGACTGGAGGAGAGAGCGCAGGACCCCACATTATGGGCCACTGAAGAGGCCGAATTTTGGCAAAACAAAGTATTTGAAGTACCATGCGGCTATGAATACCAACCTACATGGAGAAGAAGGGTCTGTGACACCAACCTGGACACTTGGATGGCCTTTTGCAACACTCAACCCTTCGAGCTGAATGACCCAACATTTATGCCCTACCATCGAAGGGTGGGAGTGGATTTTGACTCTAGTGTCCATGGCCACTACGACTTCCCTGTAATCTATAACCCTCATTATACTACATATGAAGATGTCCTCGTCTTCACGTCAGCTAACTTTGTATGATACGCTAATCTAGTTTACTAACGAATTCTCTTCATGCCTTGACCCCACCTTTATTACTACTTGTAATTACCTTAGACTGCTTAGGATACTCCTTAGGCAAGACCCCACCCCGCAGGAGTGCGGCCTCCTAGTACTCCATTTTGATCCTAATGCTATAGATAGCTGTGGGATGGCTCGACTAATGATGCGAGCTGCTCTATTGTCTTCATTTTTCTTAGCTCTTCTAGAGGATATGAATGATAGTTGCTTCACCCGCTGCAATCATCGATTTCTCTCCACTACCACCCTTCAAGTCCGCCTAAACCTCAAGGGGTATCTCCAAAGCCGCCGATTCCTGAAAAAATATATTAAACCCCCGTCTCCACCCCACTTAGATGATGAAGACTAACTTCTGTCACAACAATGATTGTGGGTTATTTTTTTCAAAAAAAAAGGAAAAAAAATCACTACAAGCTGCACATCGATCACAGTGACTGCACCTAGGGGTTATCAAGTTAGGTGCGTCCGGTGGCCCCAGTTGGCCGGCTCCATCCCTAACCCCCTAGCCTCATCTTGATCCCCACTTCATGCTTAGGGAACATCAAGGGAAGGCATACCTAGGGACATAACACTCACCTATGGTTAGACATGTCCCCCTAAGCTACATGCATCACACCTCCCCTATGCACAAAATGGGTCTTCAAGTGTGGGACACATCGATACTTGCCCAAGGTTGGGACTCATCTTCTAGTCCCACAAGCACTCGCACCACACACTTCACAACACAAAAAAGTAATGAATGGACACAACAACCCCAATCAAACATTAAATGAAGAAGCTCATTTCGAATAGCGCAAGCAAAAGCAACCGCGGAGGGCCAAGAGACGGATCCATCTAACATCTTATTCAATTTTAAAGATGGATCCGCTCATCAGCCTCTCTCTCCATTGGGATCCACCCAACACCACCATCAACTTCAAGTCCATAAATCCCTCCAGCACCAGGGATCATATCCAATGCAAGGACCTTTCAGTTCCATAAATCCCTCCAGCAGGTCCATACATCCCTCCAGCACCAGGGATCATATCCAATGCAAGGACCTTTCAGTTTCATAAATCCCTCTAACAGGTCCATAAATCCATTCAACACTAGGGATCATATCCAATGCAAGGACCTTTTGGTTCCATAAATCCCTCTAGCAAGTCCATTAATTCCTCCAGCACCAAGGATTATATCCAACGCAAGACCCTTTCAGTTCCATAAATCCCTCTAACAGGTCCATAAATCCCTCCAGCAGCACCAGGGATTATATCCAATGCAAGACCTTTCAGTTCCATACATCCCTCCAACAGGTCCATCAAATCCCTCCAACCCACCTCCAACACGGCTTGTATGCACACTCAAAAGGCCACGTGGCTACCCCAGTAGCACCGTTCGACTCACCACCCAACAAGTGCCATGGGATTGACACTCAATTAGGAGGGGGGTGACGTTAACCCTTAGACAAACAAGGTGGAAAATCTAGAAAATCTAAAGCAAAAGACAAGGCCAAGGCAAAAGCGGAATGAAGAACGAAGGCACACCAAGAAAAATTGGGAAACATAAGAAGTGCAAAAATGTCCTAAATCAAGGAGAGGCACACAAGAAAAAGCACAAGTCAATACTTTTGTAAAAGAGCACAAGGCGCACAATGATTTATTTTAAGAGCTCCAGGATCTAACCGGTGCAAATTGTAAATGTAGATGGGTGGTAAGAAGGAAGCTAGGAAGATAGGAGAATAATGGAAAAAAGGGCCTAAGGCTATATCGGCCATGTAAAAAGGGGATGACCAGCCAAAGGGGATTTATGGCTTTGTATAAAAATTTCAAAAATTGAATGAGAGCTCATTCTTTGGTGTGTGGCAACAAGAGACTCAGCTTCTTCTCTTCTTCCCTTCTCTTTGCTTGCTTGTATGTGCTTGTGGGAGAGAGTGTGAGTTAGTGGAGGAGTGAGTGTGTGAGGGTGAGGAATCTTGGAGGTGAAACCCTCCTCCATCTCCTCTCTTGTTCTTCTCTTCTTTTCTCTCATCTCGCTCGCGGCTATGGAGAATGGAGCTTGCAGGTGGAGGTTTGAGGATGCTTGAGCTTGCATCAAGAATCGTGGAGCTATCGGAGTGCTTGAGAGAGGAAGCAACTCGATCGGGCATCAAGGTAAGCTCACTACACTCGTAGAGAGGGATGGCACATCGGCTATGTGAGAGGTAGCCATTAGTGCTCACTTGAAACGCTTGAACAATAGGTGGTCTATGGGTCTTGGCGGTTGAGCTTCGGCTCATCTCTCATGTAAGCAAAGCACTCTCTACATCAGAATACATCAGGATATCATTTGAGTTGCTCATGGCTGTCCTGAAAGTATCTCAACTTTTAGGTAGAGTACATAACAAGAAAGTAGCCTTGAACTCATCATCAATATTGAACTTCAAGGCAACAGTTGGTTGAATTAAATATATTGAGGTGTGTAGACATGGATGTATCCTCTTTCATGTAGAGATCCATTAACTTCTTCAACATCCAACAAACTTTAGTTGCAACATTCTTCAGAGCATACAACTCCTCAAGTCTATTCCAAATGGCATAGGTAGAATATAATCCTTCTATGTTAAATAACAACGCATCAAAAACTGAAAGTTTAGTGGTTGAGCGAGAAAGCTCATTGAGCTCATCCCAATTCTCTCATTCCATGTCCTCTGGTCTTGTCCCATTTGTCTTGATAGGCTTCACTTGCTTCTTCTACACCAAGATGTTATAGCATTGCTTTTGTCAAACTGCAAAGTTATGTGCCTCTTCAAGCTTCTTGATGTGCATAAGATGATTGTTGTCACTATTTCTAGCCATGATTGCAGCTCAAAATAATAGGAGAACAAGCCTAATCCATCACACAAGAGGTATAGAAAACCAAATTGCAGTATACTTCCAAAATCTCAGTTCTAATTACTGATCATATTTCAGCATGACAGTGACATTTTAGACTAGTAGCATGCATATAGACATCACCAAATAGCACATATAAGTCTAGGTACAAACTGCATGTAAATGGTATTTCCTGTTCATAGTATACAATAGTAAGATTTCTACACAAAATAATATGTTTTGAGCTCAAAAAATGAGGCATAACACATATCCGATCACTGCTCAAGCATGTGACCTTATATGAGTACCAAAACCATGCTGAGCTTCATTAGAAGCATAGAATCCTATCAAAATCACTTCCAAATATAGCACTTGCTATCTGCAATTTCTTACAATCAAGGCAACCTTTCTTGAGCTCCAAATCAAGCATAAAACATCTCCAAAATCACTTCCAAGTGATTAACATTCATGGTATGCATGTATTTTATTTCACTAATACCTGAGACCCAAATGCAGTAGGCATACCATAAACCTAAGTACATTCAACGGCCCTGTTATAAACAATAATAAAAATGATAGTAAATTTGAGTATAATCTTTGTTAAAACCTTGTTAAGTTCACGCATTAATATTTGAGAGAACAATGAGAGAATGAAGCTTATTAAAGAAACCATAACAAAGGACATTTTTTAGGATTCTAAAATCACCTAAAAGTGTAGACGCCAAACTCTGAAAGAGTTAGTGAAAGATTTAAAAGGAACAGTTAAACCAAATGGAATAGTGGAGACATGTGAGAGTATGGGTATCAGTCGTAAAGGTTATCGTGCTCTCTTAAAATTGTGGTTTACATCGTAGGATTCTAGATGTCTTTGGGGAGTATATTCATATAGAATGATCTATGCCCTATGAAAAGCATAAAACAAAGGCTTTTTTAAAATACAACGCATATAATAATATTTGGATTGAACTTAAAAGAGTCCAAATTGCAATGATCCGTATGTATAAATTTACTGTTCAAGAATGTGATGGTATTTTGAAGTTTGCACTAACATTGGATGAAGTATAGATGCAAAAGGGACAAAATGTAGAAAGAGTTAGCATTAGTATCAAAATATGATGCATATTCAATAAAACCAATATCTTTGTCAGATGACTGCATTGATAAATGTGAGGCTTTGCTCTCAAAAATGCGTTTTCATGGAGGTCAAGTTCACCTGAGAAAGGATCCAATAGCCTTAGGGAAAAATGGGGGGTGCAAAGGCTAGACAATTTCTAGGAAATCATACAGGTAAACAAATGAGTGCATTGTGGGAGCGTTGGAGAGAGTCGTATACAATCACAACAAATGTGGCTAGTACACCACAAGTGGCATTCCTACAAATGGAGGTTTGGAGACATCTTGACATATTTTTAAAAGCACTCAGGGAACAAAAGATAATATCTAATTATTCAAAAGAGTACAAATGTTCAGTTGTAAATCTTGTTCAGGCAGTCAGGGAATCTTGGAAAGAAAAGAATATTACTTTCTACTTGGTAAGATAGACATAAATTTGAGTCTTTGTTCTTTAAAAACAAGGTTTAATGATTCAAACTAATTTTTACTTTTATGGGTTGTCACAACATATTCTTCTTGTTCATGGGCCTTATTTTGTGGAAGAGCAAGGGCCTCTAGCAACTTACAGTAGCCAAGGTATGGAGAAATCTCACTTCAAGCACGTATGTGTTTCTTTTGGAGCATTAGACACGGAGGAGGAGTATTTAAAACCAATGTCCTTGAGGAGTTATTCAATTGGTTTTTTTGAAGACAACTTCAAAGATTGAAGAACGCAACAAATTGCGATGGAATCTAGAATACCCATACTATTTTCAAAATATTTTATACATGGCTAGCTTTCAAGAGCCTTTATATCCTCGTCCTCATTAGGAAATTTTCCTCGATAAAGTAAAAAAATTCTTCTTTTGTATCTAGCTATGGACTTGATATCTGTTTTATTTGCTGCTAAAGCATAAGATGAGAATGCTAGGAAGTATCCAGCCCTGGAGGTAGAGAAGCTGGGACCATAACCAAATATTCAGATGGCTGCTATCTTTTCTAGGAACATGACTTTGTGTGCATTGTACTGCAAACTTGAGTACCCAAGGAGCCTTCCAAATGCATTGACATAGACAATCAACCATGAGGCCTCCTCAGAGAAAGTGCTATGCAGAACCAATAAAGCATTGGGATCAATCCTTGATATGTAATGCACAAGTGCAACATCCTTTAGGGAACTACCACCAATTCTTGATCCTTTGCCTCTTCACAAGAAATTATCCTCATATGCAATCTCCAACTATAAAACTAGAAGTCATAATGAAAAAAATAAAAAATATGTATGTGGTTTCACAAAAACAGAAGAAAGCATTACTGTTTGATTTTCATCACTCTCAAGTTTACTTGGATTCCATAAACTAATTGATGTCTCCTTGATATCCTTGAGTTCCTTAACATATTTTGACTTCTCCGTTCCAAAATTGGAGATTCCAAGATTCTCTTGAAATTGGTCAAACTCATTGTCCAACAGCCTGTAACTCTCTCTTAGCATCTCTTACCTTGCTTAAACATAGGGAAAATGCATCTAATGCATCTATAAAGTTATCATCTAATACTTGAGTATCTAATTTTAGTAAGTCCTCCTTGGATTCATTCTCAACATCCACTATGCCTTCTACAATTTGCAGATACCTCTACAATAATTACCAAGCAATAATCCTCCCTCAAATTGAAAAGGATTTGTAGATCAAGCAATAATATGTACTCTTTGTCTTTAATTGGAAAAGTTGACAAGGATGGAACAATGAGGTTGGAAGGGGCACCAGATACTTCATCAACCTCTACATTGCTCTCTTCAATTACTGTCTTTGCTTTAAATTGAGCAACGTCTAGGTCTTTTGTAATTGATGCTTCCATATGTGGGTCTACTTGGTCCTCAACATCCACATCATTTGCTAACTCTTTAAGAAGACAATACCTAGACAGTTTTGAGGTTTCCTTAAGCTTTTCATTAGATTTGATAGGGTACTTCACAAGAGCAAATACAATAAATGCAAGCATAAGCTTGCATTTTTTTGGGTGTAAAGAGCATAACTCAGATGCATAGAATCTATCAAGAGAATGATAACCACATTTCTTGGTGAAGGAAGACTTCTCAGTGGTGGCTGACCTCTCAATAGGAGTGTGAACATAATCCTTGGAATCCAACTGAACAATAGGATATGCCAACTCTTCAAACTCTGCGAAGTCTTCCTTGCAAAAGTCCTTTGAGTAGTTCACAATGTGATCAAGATCCCACTCTGGATTGAAAAACTCCCTAGCTCTTGCAAATAAGGATAAGTCAATATTGTTTTCAATAAGGAAATCCAAAAGTCTTTCTGTGATGCCAGGAGGCATATTTCACGGTGGATTCCGTGCCACGATAGATTCCGTGAGGTTTTACGGTGGATTCCGTAAACTTTGTTGACCGCGGCTCATACACAAAGTGGATTCTTTGTGCAAGAAGTTGATGGGGACACCTATCCTTTTCGGGCATTTCATTAATTTAGTGTGTACATGGGTGATTCCATAGCGGGTGATTTCGCAAAATACATATTAAATTAATAAACGTTTATGAGTTTAGAGTGCACACTCGTGATAAATTAAGGTTAGGATTGATTTCTAACCAGTTGATTTATTTATGTAGGTGAAGACTACTAGGTATTCACTTTTGTCGGTTTAATTGTATTATTTTACTAATGATTGTGAATGCTTCAGTTGATGTGTAGAGATAGCAGCAGTTGGCGGAGGAAAGCATTGGAGGATAGCGTGTATTCAAGTTATCACTTATATTTTGATGGGCGCATACCTTAGGCATGGCGCCTACATTTTGTCGTGCCTATGTATTAAGGCGTTGGATATTTATTTATTATTTTGTATGCGCATGGGCGCACGATTATGATATTTGTATTTGGACATTGTATTGGGTATGCTTGACTCTTTGGGCGCCCGCCCATTAGCTTTATTTCTATTTTGTGCTAAAGCAAACTCAAAAGCCAAAAGCGTGCTATTTTGTAATTTGGGCTATTATTTGAGCTTGAAGATGATTAATACATAAAATACATGCTTTGTGGAGCGCTCACACAAGGCATGGGGGGAGATTGCACCCAACTGGTCTCTTGTTCATGTCGTGCATGCTTTCTACCTTGAGTTTTGTGCAAAAAGTAGAGTTATTTTGTTCTTGGGGACCTTCCGGCATTCACTACACGAGCATACAATAACCGATCTGTGCACCAGTGGTATCAGAGCGAAGCTGAGATCGAGAGCTTCCAATTGCTACCCATCTTGCGCGAAGGCGGAGCTCCTGGAACGATCGAGCTCTACAGTCAGTCTCATCGCGAACGGTCGATACAGGTGGATTCCTGGCGGTCAAGAACCTCTGTCTACAGCCTCTGATTGCGAAGGACCGGCCTGAGGAGACAGAGGACCACGTCAACATCTCCTTCTATCAAGTCGTCTTCTCAGAGATCAGAGATAAGTTTCATATTCTTCATCAAGTTTAAGAGCTTCAAAACTAAGCTTTTAAAAAGCTTAGCCATAAAATTTATCAAATGGCGGCATCAAGAGAGGATCGCCGTGAATCACATCACTGAAAAACGACCCCTCCCCCCCCCAAAATTTCGACATGGTGGGCAGACTAAGCTTTAAGCTAAGTCACTCAAGTTTCAAGTTACACAAATCTTCAAGTTGATCAAGTTTCATAAGTTTTGCAACTCTGCAAGTCAATCAAGTCACCAGAAGTCAGAACTGACTTATGTCAAAAACTCCCATAAGGACTGTTCTTGCGGAGAAGCACTGAACTGCAAAGTTGTTCCTTGGAAGACTCTGTTCACATACGCAGACTTGCTGAACCAGTTTCAACACATACAGAAGGTCATACGCAAAATTTACGAAGATTTCAAATCCCACAACCACAAAAGTCGAAGACCGTGAAAGCCAAACAAAAATCTATAAGCCTTGTACACCCGACTTTGAGCTACGCTATCCCGCTAATTGGATTTTGAGAGTGTGAGGTCTTTTGAATTTTTACAAGATGACAGAACAAAATATGGATGATTTAATGGCTGAAGGCAATCTTCCTGAACCTACCATGGAACAAAAATTGGATTTAATTATGATGCAGTTGGAAGAAGAACGAAGAGCCCGGCAAGCCTTGCAAGTTCAATTGGCCAATTTACAAAGATCGACTATCGACAAAGATGGTCCACAACTCGAAGATCTTATCCGACGAACCATCGATGCGACTCTCGAAGCTCAATCCATCCGCAAAGAAACAAAGATAAGTAAAAGAAATTTCAAATTCCGTACTTTCAATGGCACTTGAGATGGAAAGGCTGTTCTTGCATTCATCAGTCAGTTTGATGATTACTTTCATGAAGAGACATGCGCTGAAAAAGATAAAATCAAGTTGTCACTAATCATTTAGTGGATAGAGCATCTCTTTAGTGGACCGTGGTTCGTAAGAGCATAGATTGTCCCACTACCTGGGAGAGTTTCAAGAAGAAGTTTATGCAGAATTTCCTTCCTCCACAATTCCATGAAAAAGCCATAAAGCAATGGGAGCCTATTTCGCAGTACACTTAACGCTTTTGGAATGCTTTACTCCAACTACGCATGCTTGAAGATGTACCTGAAGCGACTCACAAGCGCAAGTATATGTCTGGATTACTTGGGCATTACTACGCTGAAGTCAATATGTTCAAGCCTGCAACTCTCAAAGATGCAATTTCTTTAGCTCATGACACTGAAGACAAGCTTCGAGGAAGAGACAAGCGTCCACAAAAATTTCAAGAAAATGGTAACTATGGTTCTAAGAAATTCAATTCAAATTTTAGAAGATTCAATCAAAGTCGATTTCCTTCATCATCTTTCCGTAAGTCTTGGACAAAACCACCTGCTTTGCCATCAAATACCAATCAAAATCCTAATCCATCTTCACAGCCAAATCCTAATATTCCTAGACTTCCTGCCATTGCAAACAATGTATCTAAAGCCAAACCTATAGTGTGTTACAAATGCCATCAACCTGGACATCTAGCAGCCAATTGCCAATCGAAGAAGCCACCTGTCCATATCAACTATCTTGGAGCAATGGAAGATGAAGAACATGAGGAAATGCCTGACTTTACGGAAGATGAGGACGACATTACTACTCCTTCGGATACTTTACTAGGTATGCCAACTCCACATTCTTTGTTGACAATGAAATGTTTAGTGTATGGAAAAGAAAAGATTATTTTGCATGATGATGGTAGTACACATGATTTTATTTCTGTAAAGTTAGTGAAAGAATTGAAATTATAAATTGTTCCTACGCATTATCGCATTAAAGCAGCATTCTTAGGCACAAGGTATAATGGAACACAAGAGGTGCATGATTTAGAAATTCAAATTGGTGAATATACTGAAAGAAGGAATTTTCTAGTTGTACCATTATAGTCCAGTGATATTATCCTAGGTATGCCTTGGCGTCATCAGCATAATCCTGACATAGATTATTCCACGCATTCAATTAAAATTCATTTTCAAGGAAAATACATTACATTGTATGGTATGCATGCATCTAATACTTTTCCATTGCTTACTCATACTCAAGCTAAACGTGCATTACACAAAAGTAGTAAATCTTATCTAATTTAGGTGAATGAACTTCAAGCTAAAGAAAAACATATGCACCCTAGGCATAAAGAATTCCTTGCACAATTTAAAGATTGTTTTTCTAAAGATTTACCACCTGGACTATCTCCTTCACGTCCCGAAGACCACAAAATAGATTTAATTCCTGGTACACAACCACCTTGTAAAGCACCATATAGGCATAACTAGATAGAGCAGAAAGAAATTCAAAATCAAGTTGATGAATTATTAAACAGAGGATTAATTAGACCTAGTAGTTCTCCATTTGGTGCACCTGTTTTGTTGGTAAAGAAGAAGAATAATACTTATCATATGTGCATTGATTATCGTGCCCTAAATAAGATTACTGTAAAGAATAGATATCCAATTCCTAGGGTAGATGATCTTATTTATAAACTACAAGGTTCTGCCATATTTAGCAAAATAGATCTTCAGGTGAGATTAGATAAATCTGATATATTTAAGACTGCATTTAGAACACAATTTGGTCATTATGAATTTCTAGTGATGCCTTTTGGATTGACTAACGCACCTGCTACATTTAGTAGAATGATGAATCGCATATTTTTGAAATATCAACATTTTGTTATAGTATTCTTTGATGATATCTTGGTATTCAGTAAAAATGAAAAAGAACATTATGAACATCTGTCTTTGGTTTTCAAGTTGTTGAAAGATAATCAATTGTATGCTAATCCGAAAAAGAGTGAGTTATTTCAAACAGAAATTGAATATCTAGGTCATATTGTATCATCAGAGGGTATTAAGGTTGACTCTAAGAAGATAGAAGCAATATTGAACTGGCGTATACCCAAAAATGTGCATGAGTTACGTTCTTTTCTAGTTCTTGCTAGTTTTTACAGAAAGTTTGTGGGAAATTTTTCATTACTTGCTTTGCCTTTGACTAAACTTTTAAAGAAAGGTATTGTTTATCATTGGTCTGATAATCAACAGAAATCTTTTGATTTATTGAAACATGCATTAACCCATGCTCCTGTATTACAACTACCTGATTTTAATAGACCATTCTTTTTAGTAGTTACTGATGCTAGCGGATCTGGAATAGGAGCCATACTTATGCAAGATAATCATTCCATAGCCTATTCTAGCTGTAAACTGAAACCATCCGAACTTAAATATTCCACATATGATAAAGAATTGTTAGTTGTTGTACAAGCTTTAAGATAATGGAAACATTACTTAATGGGTTCTGAGTTTATGATTAAAACTGACCAACAAAGTATTAGACATCTACTTAGTAAACCCCAAATATCTGACCGACATATCAAATGGGCAGCTTTTATTCAGAGTTTTCATCCCCTTATCCAATATCAACCAAGTAAAGAAAATGTAGTAGCCGATGTATTAAGTAGAAGACCGATCATTCATAATATTTTTGTTATATCATTTGATTCTTTAACTCCTATGAAAGATACTTATCATCAGGATATTACTTTTCATGCTGATTGGAATAAATTAGTTGGAAATAACTGGATTCCTATTGATTCACTGTCTTACAATGATGGATTCATGTTTTATGAAAAGAGATTATGTGTTACAGTTCCATTTAGATCCTTTGTTTTGAATGAGATTCATTGTCCTCCATATCAAGGTCATAGAGGTATCATATCTACTTTACATACATTGACTGAAGATTTTTATTGGCCACATATAGACACTGATGTATCTAACTTTGTTTCTGAATGTTTGGTTTGTCAAAGAGTTAAGAGACATCATGGTAAACAGAATGGATTATTTATGCCTTTATCTATTCCATCAAGACCATGGGAATAGATTTCTATAGATTTTATTACTAGTTTACCTAATACTAAAGCTAACCATGATACGATTTGGACTATAGTAGACATGTTTAGTAAACAAGCATATTTCATTCCATGTAAGAAACCTTTAACAACATCTCAGGCAGCACAATTGTTTTTGAAAACTGTTTTCACTAATCATGGATTACCAAAAGTTATTATTTCTGACCGTGATTCTAGATTTTGTAATAACTTTTGGATTACTTTGTTTGCTAACCTAGGAACAAAGATTGATTTCTCATCTGCATTTCATCTTGAAACTAATGGACAAACAGAAGCCACTAATAGTACTATTTTAGATCTTTTACGTGCTTACTATATTTCTAAACCACAGACATGGGACACACATTTGCATTTACTGCAGTTTGCATATAACAATACACTACACACAGCTACAAAGAAAACACTGTTTGAAGTGATTTATGGTTATAGATTGTCTACACCTGTTGCATCTTTATCAAATAGAATTCAGAGTGCTGATGATATTGCTAACATGCACGCTACTACTTTTGATGAGGTTAAAGACATGATTGCCAAAGCCCAGCAATCATATACAAAACAAGCCAATAAGAAAAGACAGTCCATGAATTTCAAAGTTGATGACTATGTTTGGTTGAGAATAGAAAAACGTAGATTACAAAGTGTAGATAAACACCCAATTGTGAAATTAGCACCTAGGACCATTTAAGATCATTCACAAAATCAATGACAATGCATTCAAGTTAGAACTACCACCTCACTGGAAAATTCACAACACCTTTCACATTAGTTTATTACGACCCTTTAGAGGCCAATTACCTGTACACCCCTGTTTATGAAAACCCACCTTTGCTAGATGAAGAGATTGAGATACTTGAACCTGAAGCTATCATAGATATTGACTTTATGACCACTAGAACTGGCCGTAGATATTCTAGATATTTGGTCAAGTTTAAAAACCATCCTGTTGAAGAAGCCCAATGGATGCACGCTAGAGACTTAAATGCTTTCCCCACTCTGTTAGCTCCACATTGAGCTAATAGCAATTGAGGACAATTGCTATCCCACCCCGGGGGTATGAAGCCAGGAGGCATATTTCACGGTGGATTCCGTGCCACGGTGGATTCCGTGAGGTTTTACAGTGGATTCTGTAAACTTTGTTGACCGGGGCTCATACACAAAGTGGATTCTTTGTGCGAGAAGTTGATGGGGATGCCTATCCTTTTCGGGTATTTCATTAATTTAGTGTGTATATGGGTGATTCCATAGCGGGTGATTGTGCAAAATACATATTAAATTAATTAACGTTTATGAGTTTAGAGTGCGCACTCGTGATAAATTAAGGTTAGGATTGATTTCTAACCAGTTGATTTATTTATGTAGCTGAAGACTGCTAGGTATTCACTTTTTTCGGCTTAATTGTATTATTTTACTAACGATTGTGAATGCTTCAGTTGATGTGTAGAGATAGCAGCAGTAGCGGAGGAAAGCATTGGATGATAGCGTGTATTGGAGTTATCACTTATATTTTGATGGGCGCATACCTTAGGCATGGCGCCTATATTTTGTCGTGCCTATTTATTAAGGCGTTGGATATTTATTTATTATTTTGTATGCGCATGGGCGCACGATTATGATATTTATATTTGGACATTGTATTGGGTATGCCTGACTCTTTGGGCGCCCACCCATTAGCTTTATTTCTATTTTGTGCTAAAGCAAACTTAAAAGCCAAAAGCGTGCTATTTTGTAATTTGGGCTATTATTTGAGCTTGAAGATGATTAATACATAAACTACATGCTTTGTGGAGCACTCACACAAGGCATGGGGGGAGATTGCACCCAACTGGTCTCTTGTTCATGTCGTGCATGCTTTCTACCTTGAGTTTTGTGCAAAAAGTAGAGTTCTTTTGTTCTTGAGGACCTTCCGACGTTCACTACGCGAGCATACAGCATCCGATCTGTGTACCATTCTGAGGCTTTGACCTCTATAATCTAAGTGAGGGTATGAACTAAAAATGGTCCACACGGAGTCACATCCAAACGGAATGCGACGGTTCTCAGTTTTCTACGAGTTGCTATATTGGACCCACTTACAGATCAACCACTTGTTGGATCCCATACATATTTTTAAGAACGTGGGTAGCTTGCTATGGGACCACATCACAAGAAAGAGAGACACTATAGGGGCACGAATGGATTCAAAGGAGGTAGGCAAGATGGAGGCACTTTGGCCACAGTCGAGTGCTGATGGTCGCTTGTAGCTACCTCATGCTCCTTGGGATTTGTCCACTAAAGAAGAGTGCATTATGAAGCAAATAGTCAAGTCTATTCGCACTCCGACAGGTATGATGCGTTCTCTTAGGTCTGTGTTTTCTAAAGACCACCAATTATCAGGGCTAAAATCCCATGATTAGCATAAGATATGTCAGGTTTGTACTACGAATGGATTATAAGTGGCCTGCGTATTTTGCTATTTGGAGTGTAGTCATTGTTCATAATGCTTTCTCGTTTGTGGCAATTTGTACTACCGATCGCAATCGCAAGATGCCTTACTCCAAAAATAAGCAGGGCAATTTACAGGTTTTCGACTTTATTGCAATGGATCTCACATAAGGAGATTAAGACGTCCTCTATTGAATCCGCGAGGTGGGGAGCAGTGGAGTCAATCTGTCTCTTTGAGAAATACCTGCCTACCAGTATGCTCACCATCCAAATCCATCAGCTTCTTGTGCATCTTATAGATGAAGTGGAGATTGCTGGACTTGTCCATACACGATGGATGTTCTTCTTGGAGGGCTTCATGAAAACCTTGAAAGGCTTTGTGCGACAACGAGCTCGACCAGAAGGTAGCATGGCTGAAGGTTGGTTGGTGTCTGAGGCGCTAGTGTATATTTCACAATGGCTACCAACGGTGGATTCAGACAACAGTATGCTATGGTCGCTGAAGGATGATGATAGACTGACCGGAGATGTAGTAGTTGTAAATGGGATAGAAAAAAGAATGGATGTTGCAATGGAGGAGAAAGTGAATCGCTTTTGTATGTTGCACCATGCCTCTATGGAGACGTGGCTTGCTAGGTATCAGCAAGCTAGGAAAGATCGAGAGAAAGCGCAATCTGAATATCGACGTAGTACGCGCCATCAACCGATTCGATATCCCGAGGGCATGGAGGAGATGCCGCGGTTTATGTCAGTGCAATGGTTGCATGGAGCTTTGACCGCAGCGTCTCGCGAAGGGGCGGAGGCCTCAACCGAGGAGTGGGAATTCTCGAGGGGATGTAGTCCAAAGGTGATGGCATGTTTAGGGTTTGTCGTATCTATATTTTATATGTGACAACTAATTGAGTATTTCAATGTACAATACAAAATATATAGTGTAGCGTGGTCGCGCAGATGGCATTTTCGCGTGGAGCGTATTGACGAAATGCGCTCCACAACAGATTGTGGTATCATGGCAAGGTTCGAGCAAGAGAGCCGATGATGAGCAACAGATCCAAACACGGTTATAGATGAGATGGAGTATTTTGGAAACTTGCAAAGTATTGTCACAGTGGATTACCGTAGCTTCTCCATGATCCTATTCGATGTGTAGTTGTTCAAAGTGGTACTTGAAGGAGCTGGAGCAATAGTTTGATGAGGTCCATCTGGATTTCTCGAAATAGATTCTGAAAAAAAATGGACGGATTTGTGTGACATGTTTGTGTTGCCAACCCATTGTGAACAGGTGCATGAACTCATGTGTTTTTAAATTGTATTACGACATGGTATATGTCACAATAGTTAAATCTCTCTTGTACATGATTGTGAATATGTATTTTTCTATCCAAACTCCCGACAATCTCGATGGTGGTATGTTATACCTTCAGCTCCCCGAAGTGCAAGAGTATATGATCAAAGCGATGTTCTGAGCATAGATGAGGACAATATGCAAATAGAGGGGTCAATATTGCAAGGGGTGGAGGCCATTGAAAGCTTGGAGCATGTAGAGAAGCCAACATCGGGTAACAATGATGGAAATATAGGAGTCCAAGAATTCTTTGAGAACGAGATGGACTCATCCTTTTATGGTGACATGTCTATCGACCTTCCAGTGTATGCAGAGTTGTGTCAGGAGATTGATATGGGACCATAGGATACTTGATACTTGGAGCATCCACCTACTCAATTCATTGACGAATCGCTTATAAGGGTACATAAGATATGCATTTTAAGTAAGATTATTTTTTTAAGATTTATATTACTGTGCTTTGTATGATTTATATTGATTATGCTAACATCATTTTTTGTCTGTACAGGTGACCTTTGTGGATATTTAGATTATCAGGATGAGTCGAGGGATGAGCAATGAGGAGCTGTAGGAGATCTCCACGCATATGTATCCAAATCAGATAGCAAGATTCATAGACATGGCGGACCAGGAGCTGCCTTGGACACCGTCAGGCCGCTCTATCAGATCTACTTCGGTGCGATCTGATGCTTTAGTTTTTAGCATATGAGGTCGACGCTCCAGACTTGGGCCAGACAGAGAGAGTGGTTTAGGGGGATGTTGCAGAGATTCGGATGCAGTGAGCCCGCGGTCGGCTTGGGATACAAGTGCTACTCCTCGCTCTCGTGGCGGTTCGAGAGAGCGTGGCTCAGGTGGTTGCTGTGGAGGCACGGACGTGGTGTCTCCGTCTCATCGTTCTATTGGAGTTGCATCACCTCCAGGATTTTTCACACCTGTAGGGACATCTACTCCACTCACTCTGGCTTTTTCTCAGCCGTCCGTAGGGGTGCTACTTCGATAGATACTACCCCAGTAGGTACACTAGATGTATAGGGGTCTCTTGGATATGCCCAAGAGCGTGGTCTCAGGTGGGAGAGGACCCATCTTAGGCATACCCCAGAGGGGTATGCCTACCTTGTAGATGATAGGTCAGGAGCCATCATCATGAATGTTGAGGGGAGGAGGGTGATGGCTCGCATGAGAGAGTTGTGCCAATAAGTTTTTCAGCACAATGTCTTGGATCATTGGAATAATTACATACCAGAGGGGAGCAAGGACTACATAGTAGCATCATTGCATGAGGAGTTTTTGGTACCAGCCGCAATAGATAGGTTTTCTATGGGCTGGATGATGGAGTGTATGCGTGTATATATATCACACAGACGATCGGATGCATGCAAGGCACTCAAGAGTGGGGCTTCAAAGCCCGAGTGTCTAGACGCAGACAACTGGTGTCGACTCAGGGAGGAGGCTACAAATTCTCCAGGACGTTGAAGATAGCAGTGTGAGGCAGTGAGGGCATGACTAGAGGCCGGAGTGGTCCATCATCTTGGGAGTGGCGGCCACATGACATATCTGGAGGACTTTGTAAGTTTTTCTTTTGTTTTGCTTGCTTATTTTTTTGTAATATCCTTTGTACTGACAATCGTGTTTCTAGCAGTTGTATTTTGTTTTCTTTACAGCACTCCATTACAAATCACAATCCCACCGGCCTTAAGTTTCGATATGCAGAGAGGCACGGTCTCACTGCATTGATTGACCGATTGTATGGATGCGGCGGCCCTGTAAATCACTCATCTTTCTTGTCCATAGTTACCATGTTTAATTAGAATGCATTATTGTATGGTGGACTGATGTGTAGTTGTTTATTTTTTTGCAGATTCTGTTCGATGCTCCTTTGCGGCAGGACGAGGTTTCGAATGGCGATAATCTAAGCTCGCCCTTGGATCTCTGGAGCTCACACACCCTTCTTTTTTGGTCACGCGATCTGTGTAGACATTTTCTATTGAGGGCTGAAATGATGAACGGATTGCCTCTTACCCATCCAACCTCCAATCCTCACTAAGAGAACTAAAGAGGGGCACCACCTAGCCAAAGGGAGGATGGGCTAGGACATCCCTTTTCTCAAAGAGAATCAAGAGAACCAAGACACAAATTTACAAGAGAGAATATATGTGCTAGACACCATATTGGAATATAAGAGAGAGAGATGAGAAGAGAGGGAGACAAGAGGAGAAGAGGTAGAAGAAGCTTGCCATTATGCTACATAATAAAAGAACTTACTCATAGCTTACCTCAAAGAGATGAGGATATTGTAAAGTGCTCTCATGGACTTGTCATTCTCCCCCCTCCCCTCCCTCCATGGGCTCTTTATATAGCCTCCATGAGGGATTAGATTAAGCTAATCTTCTTGATTAACATAATCCTAGATGATGTATGGCATCTTTGAAAATATGGAGCATAGTGGATGGGACAAGTCCCCACCTTGGTCATCATGCAAGAAGCCAAGGGTGGTGGTAGACAAAATAGATAAATGGAGCTAGATTACAAGAGGTGGGTGGCCAAAGCACATTATTATAATATATTTACAAGAAGGATAGAGTGGAAAGTTGGTGTGGTGAAAGAGAGAAGAAAATTGCATGTAGCCAGCAGTCTGCGCCTTCGTAACTTCAAATCCGTGAGGAATTTGAAAAAAGTTTCTTCTGCAACTTTGTAGACCAGGTCGAAACCGATCGGCCTACGCGGGAATTTTCTTGAAATTAGCTTTTTCTTGGGAGTTATTGAGATTATAAAAAAGGGCTTCCAAAAGCTGCTTTGACTTTAGTATCCCATATGTATATAAATACATATAAGCATGTGACAAAAGGGGTCCATGCTTGTAAGCTTTTGTGCAAGATCCAAATAACACCATGATGTGGATATTGACTTGTGTGCAAGGGTGAGGTGTCCTCTAATGATGGTGATAGATTCCAAATCTTAGTGATGCAGACGGGGCCCATGTGTAGTTGGAGGCTAGTCCTTTGAAAAATCTATGCATTCACTCAACTCCTAGGTGTAATCCATTTTCATCTTCACTAAGATAAGCATCCCTTTTACCCTTTACATTGACATGCCTCCTAAGAACTTGTTCCCCCCATTTGCTAGAGTTATTGTAATCGAGAAGCAATGTAGCATACCTAGTGCTTAAAGAGTAAACCCAGAGTGATATGGTAGGCTCTTGATAGGGGCTTTGGCCAAAATTTTGTGGTAATAATCCGGGTTGTAAAAAACCCGGATCATTAGCCCTCCCCTTAGGCTAGAGGTATTCATGCCTCTAGCTTGATAATGATGGTCCAATAGAGCAAGGAGGACTGCACCCCCTCATTGGTGGCTCTTCATTGAATGACTGCTCCAAAGTGTTCATATTTCTTTGAAAATAAGGCTTCAGTCGCCATCCATTTACCCTTGTCTTGTGAACCTTCCCATCCATGTCACCTAGCTTATAACTGCCATTTGGATATCTCCTTATGACCATGAATGGCCCTTCCCACTTGAACACAAGTTTAGCATCCTTTCTGTTATCGAAGCGGTTATCATAGCGTAGCACAAGTGATCCTTCCCTTATGTGTTTGCTAGCCAGCTTCTTATTAAAGGTCTTCCTCCTCTCTTCAGCCTGCATGGAATAGTGTTGGACTGCTGCTTCTCTATCTAACTCCAGCCTCTCTAGATCCAAGATCCTTTCCTCTAACTTCTTATCTTGATTCTTCTCTTGACTGGCTACTAAAACACGCAAACTGGCCAGTTCCACCTCTATAGGAAGCAAAGCTTCTTGGCCATAGACGAGGTGAAATGGAGTATAGCCAAGCGAGGTTCTAAATGAAGTCCTGTAGGCCCAAAGAGCTGCACTCAATTTTTTATCCCAGTGCTTGGGGTGCATGTGTACCTGCTTGGTAATTATATTACAAATTAGCCCATTTACTTTTTCGACCAAACCATTACACTGTGGATAGTAGGGAGTAGAATGCCTGTGCTTGATTTTTAGCCTTTCCATTAGCTCCCCTACTAGGTTCGCCCTAAAACCAGGACCCCGATCAGAGATAATTTCCAAAGGTGTGCCAAACCTGCAACAAATATTTTCAAACACAAATTTTCCCACTTCTTGGGCTGTGATCCTACTAGTTGCTGAAGCCTCTGCCCACCTCGTCATGTAGTCCACTCCCATTATGATGTATTCCTTGCCAGATTGAGTTCGTGGGAGTGGTCCTATTGCATCAATCCCCCATTTCTCAAATGGGCCATATGTAGTTATGGGATTTTGTTCCTCATGCACTAGCTTCCTTGGTCCGGCCTTTTGGCAATCGTCACAAGTGCGGCACCAATGTTGCACATCTCGATGTAGACTAGGCCACACAAAACCGGCTTGGAGAATCTTTCTGCTGGTTATTTCTTGAGCAAAATGTCCACCACAAACCCCTTCATGGCAGCTCTTAATCACATCTATAATCTCCTTTGCTGTTGGCACCCTTCTAAGCACTGCATCCTTTCCTTTGCAATACAACACATCATTTATCAAGCGGTATTTAGTGGCCTTAGTAGCTAGCCACCTTTTCTCACTTTTACTCATATGTGTAGGTGCCTCACCTTGCTCGAGAAAATAAAGCACATCTTGTAGTTGAAACTTTCCTTGAAACAAGGGAAGCTTTACGGCAATGATGCCCACCATTGCCTCTTTCAATTTTTCAGCTGCTAGAGCATCTGCGTCGCCATTTGTGCGCCTTGGCACAAAATAGATTTGGGCTTTCTGTAGCTTTCTCATGAGAGTTTTAGCTTCCCTCATTTTCACTGCTAAGTTATCATTTTTACAAGCCCAGATTCCTTTCATTTGCTTAACAATTAGCATAGAATCCCCAAAAACATTAAGTCGAGTGACACCATGTGAGAGACACCACCTCAAACCTAAAAGCAAGGCTTGATATTCTGCCTCATTGTTAGAATGGACATCCTCCAAGCTGATACCTTCTCCATAAATTTTGTCACCTTCGGGACTGAACACCATTATTCCTGCTGCCACTCTGTCTTTAATACGCGTGTAGGCCCCATCGAAGTAGAGGGCATGGGCATTCTCCACCCGTGGCGGCTCCTCAAGAGGAGGTGTCTCCTCTTTTACCTTTCTCTTCTCCTTTTCCTTCTTTTGATGGCATCTATGGGTCAACAAATCAGCTAGGCAAGCTCGAGTAGAATCCTCCACCTTGAAGGTGTAGTCAAACTCTTGGAGTTGTATCACCCACTTAGCGATTCTAGCTGAAACATCCATGTGCTGTAAGGCATAGGGAAAATGCTCTTCTGTCGTGATCACTGTGAATGGCCTAGGAATAAGATAAGGACGAAACTTTCTTATAGCAAACATTAGAGACAAAACCATCACCTCGACCATCTTGTACCCTCGTTCTGATGCTGTCATTACTCTACTAGAAAAGTAAACCGGTCTCATTAGTCCAGTTTTAGCATCCTTTTGTATTAGTGCTGCCCCTAGAGCATTGTCCCCAAAACTCGGGTTGACAAAAAACTCTTGATCCCAACAAGGCTGTAAAATTATAGGAAGGGTGCTAAGAGCCTTCTTCACCTCGTGAAAGCACCTTTCGCTTTCGTCACTCCACAGGAGCTCCTCAGAGTGGGTTAACTGTTGCAGTGGAAATATTAATTGGGAGAGGAGATGAATGAACCGCCCCATATATCGCACCTTCTGAATGAAAGAGGTTAGTTGCTTCACAGAAGATGGTGATGGCACCGCCAATAGGGCCTTAACTTTGTTTGGATAAGCTTCAATGCCCCTCTCACTTACGACATGCCCTAACAAAGTTACACTGCTTTCGCCAATGCGACACTTCTCATGGTTTAACTGCCCCCCCATTTGTGCGAGTCGGTTGAAAGCTTCATCCACCTTCCCTAAATGTAGAGCCTTAGAACTATAAATACAAAAATCATCAATAAAGACCCTGATGGATTTCCCAAAATATGGCTGGAAGACATAATTCATGAATCGCTGGAAGGTAGCTGGGGCATTTGTTAATCCAAATGGCATTACTTTGTAAGCAAAACAACCCCAAGGTGTAATGAAGGTGGTCTTCTGTTGATCCTCCTCAGCTATTCGGATCTGGAAATAACCCGAATACCCATCACAAACAGTGTATCTCTCATGCCCGGCCACCTCGTTAAGTATTTCATCCTGAAAGGGAAGAGGAAAGTGATCTCTCTTAGTTGCGGCATTTAGTGGCTTGTAATCCACACAAATCCTCCATTTTCCATTCTTCTTGGGTATCACCACCACAGGTGAAACCCACTCTGAGTCCCCTATTGGATAGATGAAGCCTGCCTTCAAAAGTCGCTGCACCTCAGTGAGTAGAGCGTTTTGTTGAACTACTCCCAATCGTCATAGTCGCTGCACCACTGGCCGTGCTTCCTCTTTTAGATTAATGTGATGTTGTACTGCTGTCACACCTGTGATGTGTTCATAATCAGAAATAAAAAGTGCAGAGTGTTTTATCACCACTTCCATGTAGGCTGCCTTCTCCTCAACTGATAGATCCTTAGCCAGCATTTTTTCTAACCCCTCCTTCTCGACCTTTGGAAGCTGCTGCGGAATTTCACTACTAGAAGGCCCTTTTAATGTAATCCCCATCACTTCTAGAGAGCTTTCTTCCTCCTCATTAGAAGACTCTCCCTCTGTCATAGATGACCAACCCTCGCTGGAACTCCATTCATCAGCGGTGGTTTCTAACACAAGATCCTCCTGTCGGCCCTCCTTCATGTTGTAGATAGTGCTCTTCCATTTTTTATGCAGCCCCTTTTGTGGCCTGAGCTCTAAAGCCCCTGTCTCCCAATCTTGTCTGGCTTTCATTCCCATTAGCCATGGTCGCCCAAGAATGAGCGGATAGCCATCCCCCTTCACTGGCATCACATACATGTCAAGCTCCAATTGCACTCCACACACCTTTACCTTGACTTTCTTTATAACTCCCAAACAATTTACTACCACATTGTTAGCCATTTTGGCCCCAAATTTAGTAGTTTCATTTACCTCTAATCCCAAACGATGCATCAACTTTTCCGTCATGACACAAATCTCTGCACCTCCATCCACATATGTCTTTGACACTCTCTGCCCATTGATTTCGGCTTCCACTAGAGGTACAATATCTTTCATCTTTCTAGCCTGGATTGCATTCACATGTCTATTCTTCATGGGTCTAATGCTTACCATCTTTGACCATTGTCGCCGCACTGTTAGAGATAGATGTAGTAATTGTGGCCATGAAATTTTTGGCCCTTGATTCCTCACATCAGCAAGCAAATCATAAGCTCTAGTACCTTTACCCAAGGGAAAATCATTTGGCTCAATGTGTCGGCGTGAGCGAGCCCTCCTCTTTTTACTGGTGCGTGTCTTTGCAGCCACTGATGACTCTGCCTCCTCTTCCATATTTTCAACCTCCTTTGGTGGTGTAGGCTCCATCTTCTCAATTCTCCGGGCTTTCTTCACCGGCATTGCTTCAACCTCTACTACTTTGGCCTTCCCTTTGACATCACTCTCATCTAAACTAATTATCCTAACATCATGATTCTCTGGCGGTTGGACAGGCAAGGGCGGCACCTCTGCAAGTGGTCGAGGATGCTGGAGAACTTGAACCGGTGGTGGAGGCCTTGGATTCAGTGGAACAAACCTTTCCCTAGGTGGTGTCACTTGTTGTCCCCTCCTTCTTGATTGGAACCCATTTCCTGGAAAACGCCTAGGATGAGGGCAAAAGTACATACCATGGCCAGTCTCCCCACAATTATAGCAAACATACTCTCTTTCTTGTCTTCTTGGACCTCGATTGCCTTCATTTATGAGGGGAGGGGGCCGCACTCCTTGCACCAAATTTAATGAAAGGCTTTCGAGTTGATTAGTAATGCGTTGTAGGAGCTCTTGCTGTGGTATCTCTGGTTCAGGTGGGGCCTCTGCTATTTCTCTAGGCCTTTGCATGGTTGGTAAAACCTGTATGGGCTCAACTCCCCCCTTTAACTGGGCTTGATACTTCAATTTTCTATCTTTCTCTCTCGCATAAGTGACTGATTCTTCATAGGATGTGGGAAACTTTCCTTTGACCTTCTCCCTTAGTAGAGGATGGAGTCCGGCTAGAAAACAATCTTTCTTAAGGCAATCAGGTACTCTTTCTCCCTCGGCTAAAGATGTTGTCCATTTATCCCACAATTTTATAAACATGCCTTCATAGGTTTGGTACTCCCCTGCTATGGTTTGGCGAAGATCTAAGAGTTGTCTCCAAATATCTTCAGGTGGCTCTGTATCTTGGTACTTGTGCATGAATGCGGTCTTGAGATTCTCCCAATTACCCCTTGTAGCCTCTGGGAGAGCTTGATACCACACTCGAGCATCACCCTTTAGAACTAAAGGGAAGGCCCGTACTTTGGTTGCTTCGTCATCCCGGCCTGTGACTAGGAAGGCCATTTCTAAGTCATCCAAAAAGTCCAGAGATTTCTCCCCTTTGTGCCCAAAAAAACTTGGAAAAGCCATGATAGGAAGATGTTGGCCTAGCTCAATACAAAATAAAGATGAACACGTCTAGGCCCAAGTCATATCTTATTAAGGGTAGAATAAATGGATTTACAGATGCATTAATCTCAGCAAGACGACGAGGGCCCAATAAGCACCTTATAATATTTTGAAACCTGATCTTTGTGCTAACGATTATATGCACGGTTTGTCTAGCAAGTGGACGGATAGGTCCGTACAAGTCCCTATGGTTCATGGGACACACTTAGAGTAGAATGAATATGTGCACATTAAAGGAGATGTTATAATCCAAAATAGGGAGTATTATGGGATCAGGAGACAATAAGATCTCTCTCAACCTCTCAGCTCCAAAATAGAAGACCAACCTTTGCTGAAAATGTATCTTTCTACTAATGCACACATCCACCCGAATGTTTTGAACCGATTGAAAGTTGTAGAAAGTAGGAGTAGTCATTTATGCATTAACTACAAATTTACACTACAAACTTTCATGAAGCGTGTCGTTGAAGCTATGGCCTCTTAGATCCCACCATTCGAGAGATGCGAAGGATTTGCTCACCACTAATTAGCGTAGCTTTTGTGTGACCATCATCAGCCTTGTAAAGTTCATAGGCTTCGATAGCTATCTTTTCAATTACTTTGAGTCTTCTTGCTAGTAGCAGTTGAAGTGCATTACCATATGTAGCCTCTCGCCAATACCGCACACCATTGATGTGTAACTCACCCTCCAAAAACTTGTTAATCCCCGAATTTGAAAGCGCCTTCACCACTTGAAGACGAAGCTCCGTAGGGAGTGTCTTTACACTAGACACCAAGCACTCAACACAATGCCTTGACGTAGAGACTTGATGAGAGCAAGATTTCTCATGAAGCAAAGAAGGATGTGTGTAATTAACTTGCTTTACCCGCATACGTGCCATTTGTCGATAAAGATCCTTCTTCTCATGAGCTTCTTTTGGAGACCATTGCGGTACTCTTGAGCGGCGAATCCCTTGAATAGGGTTTGATGAAGATTCCTCCTTAGTGATTTCTTGACAAACACTCGTTGAAGAAGAGGACAACTCCTTAGATGTTTCTTTCTTCATGGAAGTTGTAGAGCATAGCTTGAGAAATCCTCAGTGGGGGCACTAATAATGAGGGCTGAAATGATGAACGGATTGCCTCTTACCCATCCAACCTCCAATCCTCACTAAGAGAACTAAAGAGGGGCACCACCTAGCCAAAGGGAGGATGGGCTAGGACATCCCTTTTCTCAAAGAGAATCAAGAGAACCAAGACACAAATTTACAAGAGAGAATATATGTGCTAGACACCATATTGGAATATAAGAGAGAGAGATGAGAAGAGAGGGAGACAAGAGGAGAAGAGGTAGAAGAAGCTTGCCATTATGCTACATAATAAAAGAACTTACTCATAGCTTACCTCAAAGAGATGAGGATATTGTAAAGTGCTCTCATGGACTTGTCATTCTCCCCCCTCCCCTCCCTCCATGGGCTCTTTATATAGCCTCCATGAGGGATTAGATTAAGCTAATCTTCTTGATTAACATAATCCTAGATGATGTATGGCATCTTTGAAAATATGGAGCATAGTGGATGGGACAAGTCCCCACCTTGGTCATCATGCAAGAAGCCAAGGGTGGTGGTAGACAAAATAGATAAATGGAGCTAGATTACAAGAGGTGGGTGGCCAAAGCACATTATTATAATATATTTACAAGAAGGATAGAGTGGAAAGTTGGTGTGGTGAAAGAGAGAAGAAAATTGCATGTAGCCAGCAGTCTGCGCCTTCGTAACTTCAAATCCGTGAGGAATTTGAAAAAAGTTTCTTCTGCAACTTTGTAGACCAGGTCGAAACCGATCGGCCTACGCGGGAATTTTCTTGAAATTAGCTTTTTCTTGGGAGTTATTGAGATTATAAAAAAGGGCTTCCAAAAGCTGCTTTGACTTTAGTATCCCATATGTATATAAATACATATAAGCATGTGACAAAAGGGGTCCATGCTTGTAAGCTTTTGTGCAAGATCCAAATAACACCATGATGTGGATATTGACTTGTGTGCAAGGGTGAGGTGTCCTCTAATGATGGTGATAGATTCCAAATCTTAGTGATGCAGACGGGGCCCATGTGTAGTTGGAGGCTAGTCCTTTGAAAAATCTATGCATTCACTCAACTCCTAGGTGTAATCCATTTTCATCTTCACTAAGATAAGCATCCCTTTTACCCTTTACATTGACATGCCTCCTAAGAACTTGTTCCCCCCATTTGCTAGAGTTATCGTAATCGAGAAGCAATGTAGCATACCTAGTGCTTAAAGAGTAAACCCAGAGTGATATGGTAGGCTCTTGATAGGGGCTTTGGCCAAAATTTTGTGGTAATAATCCGGGTTGTAAAAAACCCGGATCACTATGTAGTAGTAGTATCTTGCCATGATTGTACTGGTCACTTTCATTATGTGATTATGTATTTATTTCATGTATCAGTGTTATGATTTAAGTACACTTTGTCTTTATTTACACGAGCATTATACACATTTCTGAAACTATTTTGTATGGCCCAAATAAAGCACATAGTACTATCCACAAATTTTTTTTCCATGTTACCGTCACTATTAGCGTCGGAAATTTTACTACACGCATCGCTATTAGCATCGCAAAATGCGTCACAAAGCATCGTCAGCATTGTTATTTGCGTTGGTATCAGTGTCACATTTGTGACGCTGATACCGATGCAAATAGCGACACTAGTACCGACTGTTCTATGGCATCGCCAATAACGATGCTTTTTGCGACGATGGGGGCAAATTTCTTTATGAACATTTTCATCGCTTTTAACATCGGTATAAGGTCTATATCTTGTAGTGTGACTTGAGAAGTCACTTTTGGTTGGGAATGCTCTAAGTTTAGAGCTTTAAACAGCTCTATAGTAAACTCCACAGAATCTAAATTAGTGATTAAATCACTATTGATGACTTCAGTGATGAGTGAAAAAACTCAAAAAATCAAGCTTTGAAGCTTTGGTATGGTTGCCATAGAAAACCACAGTTGGGATCTTGCTTGGTATGGGTAATAGAGAAGGAATTTCTCTGAACCCTCTTAGGTTTAGATAGCCCTCTGTGGGGGGCTATGAAAGCCCCATAGTAGCTACCTCCATGGCACATTATATTGCCTATGTTGTAGCTTAGAGTAGGTTGCTATAAAAAACTATGCTGAATCTGCATCTACAACAATGTTGTGTTACTGCAACCATAATGTTAGGATTCGATTGTTGAAAGATAGGCATGTGAACCCTATGTATGCAAGGATGGATAAGGGTAGCTGGGTGTAAATGAACTGGAGGGAAGGGGGAAACCCTAACCTTAGCCATCTAGAGGCTATATAAACTGCCTAAAGGTCCCTCTAACAGTTGAGGAGAGTGTACTAGTTGTACTTTTGAACAACTCACTAAGCAAGATCTTCTTCTTGTACTTGAGCTCTCTCTCTCCCTCTTGTGTACACTCTCACACTTTTACTTTGATATTTAAACATGGTATCAGAGCTATCTTTGATCCAAAAACCTTTCTTCAATTACATCCGGGCCTAAGTGCGCAAGAAGATCCCTTTCTTTCTCATTCACCTCCTTTTCACCATAGCTAGCCTTGACCACATGTTAGTGGAGGATCTAGGGTGAAAAAAAGAGACCATATCTTACTCTACCTCCGTCAAATGTTTTACTCCCAAACTTAGGGCACTCCAACACGACAAAAAAAACACAGACATTGAGCGACGAGGAGGGCAGCATTGTTGATTTATGAGAAAACAGCACAGCCTGGGCAAGGTGACGATTCAGAACCTGGAGCAATCAGTAAGAAGCAGCGCAATGTGGGTGGATACCATGGGGTTTAGCCCTCCTAGTGAGCTATCCTCCCACAAGAGGGATCCTCAAGTCTTTGTCTATAGGGAGAGATATTTGTCAAACCCTAGCTGTGGGTTTCCTGGCAGCCATAGCTAGGAAGCTTAAGCTCTCCTATTTTCATTTTTTTCACTTTGGGAATCATTAACAATGATTATAATCACTGAAGCATATGCTCTAAAGTCTGTTCCTCATCTAGAAGTAGCTGCAATGCTTCGGGGACATTAATGAGCTTACCAAGAAGCTGACTGTGAACATCGATCCTCAGTCAAGCATCTCACTAAGCTTGACAAGGTAAATACCTAAATATCTCAAGTGGTCTTAACCTTGAGATGAGTGCTTCTTAGCACTCAAAGTCATTTAGTGACATTAGTTGGTGCTGCCTTATGATGAAAGAAGAACATGGATGTAATTGAAATCTCCTTGGACTCTTCACCAAGTGTGTCAAAGTGCGTGATTGACCTTGATAACCAAATATTCATCCACTAAACCACAAGGTGAGGAGGAGCCAGAGGTCCAATCAAAGTTCACTTCATTGAATCCCATGAAGATAGAAAAACCTAAACCAAGGGTTTGTCCAAAGGAAAGGACCACCAAAATCTTATTTTGAGGTACTACACATGTACAATTTTCAACATTTTTCAACCTTGCAGTTTTAAGTTTACTCAGTTATAAGGCTATGTGGCATTTATAAACACATAGATCATTTCTGTCAGTTGGTTTGTACTTGGCCATTTGTAAAGGACTGGACACTATCATTGCCTAGGGCAATCATTAAGACATTCTTATTATGGCTATGGCTTATGCTGATATTAGGCCTCAAATCCGTAAGTTTGATGGAGAAGATTTCCATCCCTGGCAAGTCTTGGTGAAGTATAAAATGATAAAACGGGGCTATTGGCCCTTGATTAAAGGGACCAAGGTTATTGATCCATCAAATCCATGGATTGATGCAGAAGATTATGATCAAGCTCAAGCCATCATCATGCTTCATCTAGATGAGTCCCTAGTTCATCATATTGACTAACTCTCCACTGCCAAGGAGAAATGGGATGATCTTGAAAAGCTCTATGCTGATACAAGGAAGAACTCCAAAATTTTCCTAAAGATTGAAATTTTTAGCTTGGAGTATAAACAAGGAGAAGACCTAGGTAAGTTTATTTCTCACACGAAGGGGCTCATGGCATAGCTAGCCTTTGTTCAAGCACCAATTCATGATGAAGATGCCATTGCCATCCTTTTTGAAGGTTGTAAAGCTCTTTCCAACCCTTGTAACTACCCTTACCAATATCCATAATCCAACTTTGGAAAGCACCATCCAATCCTGCTTAGATGACTCATGAGGAGAAAAGGAGCTAAGGATCTACTTCAACAACGCATGAGCAACTCCTGGTTCATACTGTCTTTGCCAAATGCTCATTTTACAATAAGAAGGGACTTCTTGTTAGTAATTTTTGGAAAAATTATCCCAACAAAATGAAGTGCAATAAATGTAAGATAACAAGGCATACTACCAGTAAATGTCCTACCACCCCTAAAGTGCCCAAACAATTAGAGGCCAACTTTGTCTCCTGAACATCCAAAGATAGACTTTTCTAAACACTATAAGTCCTCTACTTATAAGCACTTTTGTAGCCTGATTTATAAAGGCTTCCCATTTTGTTTTGGGGGGGCATTAAAATGCCTTGTAGTCCAATGCCACTCTAGCATCGAGGGGGGGTGTTGAAAGATAGGCATGTGAACCCTATGTATGCAAGGGTGGATAAGGGTAGCTGGGTGTAAATGAACTAGAGGGCACGGGAAAACCCTAACCGTAGCCATCCAGAGGCTATATAAACTGCCTAAAGGTCACTCTCACAATTGAGGAGAGTGTACTAGTTGTACTTCTGTGAACAACTCACTAAGCAAGATCTTCTTCTTGTACTTGAGCTCTATGTCCCTCTTGTGCATACTCTCATGCTTCCACTCTGATATTTCAACATTGATGTACCAGGATGTTGTGCCATGAGTTGAGGAAGAACTCTTTGGAAGAGATTATGAGTAGATATGGCTTCCTTTGCTCACATCAGCTCCTCCAGTGGACATGTGTCTAAGTTGGCTATGGTGAAAATAAGGATAGGTTAAAGAAATGGAGGTCTCTTGTGCACTTAACCCAAGATGTGCTTATGGGAAGCTTAGTGGATCAGAGATGGCTCTGATACCATGTTGAAATATTAGAGTGATAGCATGAGAAGGTATGCACAAGAGGGGGAGAGAGCTCAAGTATACGAAGAAGATCTTGCTTAATGAGTTATTCACAAGTACAAATGATACACTCTCTCTATATTTGAGAGTGACCTCTAGGCAGTTTAAATAGCCTCTAGATGGCTAGTATTTGGGTTTTCCCCTGCCTTCTAGTCCATTCACACTCATTTACCCTTATTCACTCTTGAATACATAGGGTTCATATGCCTATCTCTCAATATATTTGAAAGAGAGGCTGCATTGGAACCTCATTGGGACACAAACCAGAAATCTTCATGCTATAGACATAGCATGTTAGCTAATGCCAAGGACCCCATCTATATATGGGTCCATAGAAGCACATGTCAAGATTGTGGGAGAGAAGGAAGGAGTCTCACTTGTAGCTTTCTTGCTTGCACAATGGGGAATACACACAGAGGTGGAGGCTGAAAACAGTTTTCCTCTTCTTAGTTGTGTAAGCCAAAAAGAACTCTCTTACAAAGAAATAGAAGAACCCTATATATGGGTCTCAAACCAAACTCAACTAACTAAGGTGGCATACTAACTGAGCCACGAACTAGAGTAGATAAGGATAGCTATCATGTAGCTATTATTCATGGGCGGTGAACCAACCGCATCTGCAACTGACAAGTCGGTGACATAAATGCACAACGGTCACCCTGGCATATCATGAGTGGAGTTCGATATCTCAACACTCCCCCTCGAGCTCAATCCCAATTCCTGCACACCAAGCAGGTCTTTGAACTTGCGCAGCTTCTCTGCGCCCAATGCCTTCGTGAATATGTCAGCTACCTGATCCTCTGTGCTGACATAAACTAGATCAATAAGACCTAGTAAATCTCTCTCTCGCACATAGTGATAATGCACCTCAATGTGCTTTGTTCTAGCATGATAGACTGGGTTATTTGCCAAGTATATACTACTCATGTTATCACAATAAATGACAATTGGCCCATCTGTAGGCTGATGCATATCATAAAGTAGCTTATGCAACCAAGCTACCTCACATGCAGCCATTGCTGCACCCCTGTACTCAGCCTCTGTGCTCGACAAGGCAACTGTAGGCTGTTTCTTGCTGCTCCAAGTGACTGCAGCACTCCCAAAAGAGAACACATATCCACTGGTAGATCGTCTATCAGAAATGCTACCAGCCCAATCAGCATCAGTGTATCCATGCAACTGTATCTGAACCCCAATCTCATAAAATAGTCCATACTGCAATGTGGACTTCACATACCTGAGTATGCGTCTAGTCGCATCCAAATGCGGTTTCCTTGGAGCCTGCATAAACTGACTTACCAATTCAACAGCATATCTCAAATCTGGCCTGGTAATAGTTATATAAATCAAGCTTCCTACTATGCGTCTGTACATAGTAGGGTCTTCCAGAAGCTCACCTGCACCTGCGCTAAGCTTCACATTCTGCTCCAAAGGAACTGAAATAGGCTTACAGCCTGTCATCCCATATTTGGACAGCATGTCCAATCCATACTGCCTCTGCAAGAGCTGTATCCCATTTGGTGATCTAATCACCTCAATGCCCAAGAAATAACACAGCTCTCCCAAATCCTTCATCTCAAACTTCTGCTTCAATAGCATTTTCACATGAAGGATATCTTCATCACTGTCACCTGTCATAATCAAATCATCAACATAAATGATAAGTAGCATAATACCTTTCTCTGTTTTTCTCACATAAAGTGAGAAATCTGCCTTGGAAATCTGAAAGCCAATAGTGACAAGATACTGTCCTATCTTGTCAGACCATGCTCTAGGTGCTTGCTTCAAGCCATACAATGCTTTCTTCAACCTGCAAACAAACTCAGGATGAACAACATGCACATAACCTGGTGGCTGCTCCATATAGACCTCTTCTTGCAAATCCCTATGCAAGAAGGCATTCTTTACATCCATCTGATGTAAAGACCATCCCTTTGATGCAGCCATAGCAATGACTGCTCTTACGGTTGCCATCCTTGCAACCGGACTGAATGTTTCTTCATAGTCAATGCCATATGTTTGTGCATACCCCTTGACTACTAATCTTGCCTTGTATCTGTTCACAGAACCATCTGCATTGTGCTTCACCTTATAAACCCACTTACAGCCAATTGCATTCTTACCTTTAGGCAAAGGTACCAATTCCCATGTAGCATTTACTTCCAAGGCATCCATTTCTTCATCCATGGCTTTCTCCCATTTTTCTTTTCCCATGGCTTGCTCAAAAGAAGTGGGTTCTGGTTCCTGTATCACTTTGACCATATATGCATAGTGAATGGCTGTAAATCCATCATATTTCAGCCTATCCACAGGATACCTAACTCTGCTTGACCTGCGCAAAGTAGGTTCACTCCCAGGTGCTCTCAAAACATCCCTGGTCTTCCTTACTCCAGGTGTAACAATAGAAGGAATACCCAACTCATCATCAATGCTCTGTTCTGAGCCACTGGATTCACCATCCACATAAGAGTGACCTGCATTCACATCAAACATGGGTTGATCTACCTTCTCTTTTCCTTTTCGTGATACCTGCATACCACTATCTACATTGCTTTGAGAAGATTCTCCTGATCTCAATCTGCCTGACCATGGCGAAGAATGTGAACCACTGCTAGAGGATGCTCCAGGTCCACTAATATTTTGTGACTGCTGCTGTGAATTCTGTGCATCATTACCATTTTTTACATCTACATCATCAATCACATTTACTGGTTTATACCAGCTACTCATCTCATAAAAAAAAACATCTCTGCTCACTGTAAACTTACGAGTAGAAGGGTTATAGCATCTATACCCTTTCTGCTGCAGAGAGTAACCAATAAAGATGCACTTCTCAGCTTTTGGATCCAACTTGGATCTCAACTCATCTGGCACATGTATATAGGTAATGCAACAAAAAATTTTCAAATGAGAAATATCTGGTTTCCTACCAGTATACCTCTCCTCTGGAGTCATCCCATGTATTACTGCAGTGGGAGTCCTGTTCATTATGTAGACTGTTGTAGCAACTGCTTCAGCCCAGTAAAAATCTGGCAAGTCTTTTTCGTTGAGCATGGCACGAGATACCTCTCCAATATGCCTGTTTTTCCTTTCTGCAATTCCATTTTGTTGTGGGGTATGACTACATGAATATTGCTGCTTTATGCCATGCTCTTGCAAGAACCTTGCAAACTCATTTGAGAGGTACTCTCCCCCTCCATCTGATCTTAGGCATTTTATTTGCAGACCTGTTTCTTTTTCAACCATAGCTTTAAGAGTTTTGAAATGCCCAAACACTTCACTTTTCTTCTTCATAAAATACACCCAAACTTTTCTGCTATAGTCATCAATAAAAGTGACAAATAATGACAGCCTCCAAGAGATGCAGTTTTAGTAGTCCACACATCAGAGTGGATTAATTCCAATGGCTTCTTACTCTCTTGAACATGTCTAGGAAATGATTTCCTTGCCTATTTTCCAAACTGACAGGCTTCACATACCTTATGCATTTCTGCAACCTTGAATTTTGGCAATCCTGCAACAATATTTTGGGCCTGCATTGATTTAAGTCACTCTACATTAACATGACCAATGCGTTTATGCCAGATATCAATATCTACAACTACACTGGTCCCATGTGCAAACATTGCTGCACTCAATTCAGACATGTCTGCATCCAATGTAAACATTCTACCCTTCTTCTTTCCTTTTGCTATCAAGCGACCTTTATTTTTCATATCCTCAACAAAGCATCCATGAGGATTAAATCTGACCTGCAAGCCCTGTTCAACCATTTGACCAACAGAAACTAGATTCTTGGTGATATTCGAGACATGAAATACATCCGATAGGTATTTCTTTTTTCCATCCTGCATAGACAAAGGAATTTTTCCAATCTGCACAATAGGATGTGCAGTATCATCACCAGTCTCCACAAATCCTGGTTTTTCCATTTTCCTTGCATCCTCCATCCATTTTGCATGACCTGTCATGTGGTTTGATGCACCTGAGTCAACATACCATACATCGTTGCTTTCTTCTGCACTTGTCAGAGAATTGTTCATGTGCTGCACCATAAACAAATGCTCATTTCTGTCATCACCCTGTCTACTAGAAGATGCATAATTCCCTTATTGCAGTTTTCCATTCATGATGTCATTCTGCTTTTTATAGCAGTCTTTAGCCATATGACCCATTTTACCACAGTAGTAGCATTCAACATTGCTGTTTGCATTTTGGCCTCTTTGCCATCCACCACGACCTCTTTGGCTCCCCCTGCCTCTAGAGTTACCACGTCCTCCTCCATAGGACTGGTTTTCTTGAGTTTGCTGCATATTCTGATTTCTACCACGGCCTCCAAATCGGCCTCCTCTACCTCTACCTCTATCTCTTCCAGCATTTGAGTAGAAGACAGCTTCTTTTGAAGTTCCTCCTGAAGAAGATGCACCACCATTTCTCTGCTCCTCAGAAATTAGAAGAGCAATCAACTCCTCAAAATCAGGAAATCTTTCACGGACGGAAATGGATGTTCGGAACTGTGCATAATCCTTTCCTAGACCATTCAAGGTCACATAAACTAAATCATCATCTTTCACTGGCGACCCAATGGAAGCAAGTGCATCTGCAATCTTCTTCACCTTCATGTGGTAGTCATTGATGCTCATATTTTCTCTTTGCACATTATGCAACTCTTGCTTGAGCTGCATTTTCCTGGCTTGAGTATTTGTGCTATACATTTTTGACAAAGTATCCCATGCCTCCTTTGGCGTAGTTGCATCCTGAATATGCACAATCATAGAGTCTGAAATACTGATAGACAGCCAGTACATAACTTTCCTGGCTCTCTCATGCCATGCTTTGAATGCCTGCATTTGCTGTTGATTGGGAACATCAGGAAGAACTGGTTCTTCTTCATTTCCTGCAACAAATTCCCAATATCCTTTTCCCATAAGGAAATTCGTCATTCTAAACTTCCATGCTTGGAAGTTGTTCTTGTCAAGCTTTTCAGTGACAATCTGTGAGAGAGAATCAGACGCCATTATAGAACACTACAAAAAGTTCTGTCACTGCAAAGAACACAGCTTCCAGCCTCACAAGGGCTAATCTGCAAAACTTACGAAAGTGGTATTTGACCACACAGTCACTTCCTAGTGACGATTTTGCATCAACAGGCAACAAGGATGATTCTGTAAGTCCCAATGTCTCTGCACACAAGCATACGATGCAATTTCTACAGTAACTTTTCACCGACCTATAGAACAGTAGTCGCACAGCATAAAACTGAACCTTTTCATGAGTGCATGCAGAAAACTTCCGCCTCCAAAACAGGCCCCGAAATGGCCTCAAATCAAAAAAACAGGGTCGCCAAAGGCTAAAGCCGCTCCCCCGCAGCATATACTGCCCTCTTGCTTCACCGCGAAGGGCGTCTCAACCTGAGACAATGCACTCTTGCAATTTCCGGCTGTGCTACCTGCAGAGATCTGCTCCCAAAACAGAAAATGAAAGCAACACTGCTCCTCTTACCAGAACACCGCGAGCTTGGCTTGCTTTCTTGAGCTCCTTACCACGAACAAGGCTCTGATACCATGTCAAGATTGTGGGAGAGAAGGAAGGAGTCTCACTTGTAGCTTTCTTGCTTGCACAATGGGGAATACACACAGAGGTGGAGACTGAAAACAGTTTTCCTCTTCTTAGTTGTGTAAGCCAAAAAGAACTCTCTTACAAAGAAATAGAAGAACCCTATATATGGGTCTCAAACCAAACTCAACTAACTAAGGTGGCATACTAACTGAGCCACGAACTAGAGTAGATAAGGATAGCTATCATGTAGCTATTATTCATGGGCGGTGTACCAACCGCATCTGCAACTGACAAGTCGGTGACATAAATGCACAACGGTCACCCTGGCATATCACGAGTGGAGCTCGATATCTCAACAGCACATAAGGGTTGTCTCTGAATGTGGTGGAACTTGGATATCTTAAGCAATGAATAGGCCATGCCCTCTACTTGGAATGCTAGAAGAAGATATCATGTGATGAGCTCCCCAAAAACTAAAAACCTCTCCATATCTAGGAAACTCTCTTCCTTCTCATCCTCCATAGTGTTTGTGGTTATATGTCTATACTAGACATCACAAACAATCAAGTACTTGATCATGTCATGTGTGAGAATGATGGGCATATCAACCATAAATGGCATCCTCGTCCATCAACTAGAGATGCACATCCTTGCATGTGAAATGTATAAATGTATTACTGACATACCCAACTATAAGAACCCAAACCAATAAAGATAAGATTAAAGAATACTAACCATAGGATCTCCATGGATGTAATACGAAGACGATGATCTAGGAGACATATCAGGGATACAAAGCCCTAGTGTAGATGACACTTCCACTAGGAGCCCTTTTGTGAGTATTATTTGTAACAGTTAGATATCTTCTCTAGCTAAAATAATTTTTAAAGTACTTTTTAATCATCCACTAATCTAACTTCACTCTTATTAATGCAGGAGATGCATGGGAAGAGAGATCTTGATGTGGTTGCCAGAGAGGAGCAAGGTAGGCAGATCAATGAGCAAGCTTGTGCCACATCCTCACAATAGCCACCTTGTGCTGGTTGCACATGATATGAAGATGATGCGACCAGTGATAACGACAATGGTGACAACAACGATGATGATGACGGCAACAACTAGCCTTTTATTCATATTATATACATATAGCCATACATGATGTATTTCTTAGCTTTTGTTCATATTGTATTCATGATGTATATCTTATGTTGTATATGTTGACATTGTATACTACAGATTTATGTTCACATATTCACTCTACTTTAGCTATTGTTGTCTTTTTGAGTTTATTTTATTCAAGTTTAGTTTTTGAATGATGATTAATTTAGTAGAAGAAAAACATAGCATGATGATCCATATTTTTGTTTGTGTTCAATCATCACTACTTTGGTCACCAATTGTCTTTTATTGTAGTTTATGTAGAATGCCCCCAAGTATATGTTGTATGTGTGCCATTATGAGAGAGAGAGAGAGAGAGAGAGAGAGAGAGAGAGAGAGAGAGAGATCTGTGTGTGGCCGGTGATATACACACATTCATATATACATACATACATATATACATATATACATATATGCATGCATGCATATATACATATATAAATACAAACACATATACATATATACATGCATACATACACGCTTGCACGTGTGCGCACGCACACACGCACACACACACAGGCAACAATTGCCATAATTGACATTTATTATTGCACAATCATTATATTGGGACTTGGGTTATTTATGTTTGAAATCCAAAGATTCAACTTAGTTTTTATGTGCTTAAATGCATAAGTTAGTTGCACTTTTGAGCCTTCTAAACCCAAGAATATGGGCCATGAAAAAGTAAACATGGTTTGAAACATAGAATCACATGTCATAATTTACAAGCCTAAGAAATAAGAAGTTTATTAAAAAAGTATCTTCAATTTGATATTTGTTTTTTGAGCAATAGCAACAGAGAACCTTAAGTTCGGTATTTGCTGATTGAGCGCTTGCAAGAAGCATATGAGAATGAAAATCTATTTCACAAAATAAGAATATAAATCTTTTGGTTGAAGAAAATGTGTCAACATGCTTTATTCCTCAAAGCCCTGTAACAAGATAGAGTATGAAAAATGGGAGAGCATGAGAACAGCCAATGGGCTGACATGCTGGCACATATCTAATTGGAGAAACAGGCTCAGCTGCTGACACGATGCCAAGTAAAAGTAGGTGTCTAGCTGTATATATATATATATATATATATACAATCCACCAGCGGTTAATTATTTGTTGAGATATCAAGAGTTAGCCCTGGAATTTCAGCTCCAAAGAGCGCTACTTGTCTTTTCCTTAGCAACAACTATCCATCAATCATCGAAATTAAGCTAGAAAGAGACCCAAATGTACCAGCTTGTCGATTTAATTAAGGCACAGCTCTAGAAGCTGAGTTAGCCCATGTTGCTACAATCCCTTTCTAACAGTCGAATTAATCCCGGCATGCAAACTCCTAATCCAGCAGCTCTCAACGTGATCAGACAGCCGATCATGGCAAATCCCAAGTACTGCTTTCTTTGCATATTGAACGGAGGAAACCCTCAAGCTTATAATATGATCATCTGCGGGTAACTCTGATATAATTTAGAGGAGTTTCTTTATATATTGTAATCGTCATGGTCATGTGCAGCTTTTAACGTGATCACCTGCAGCTAATTGTATGGTAAGTTAGATGAGTTTCTTTATATTTTGTGATCAACATCATGATCATTTGCAACTTATAGTACGATCATCACCTGCAGCGCCTAATTAAATGGTAATTTAGAGGACATTCTTGTGCTTAGCGACATGGTTGTCGAGGTATGGAGAGTCTGCTCCAGGGATATAGTCACCGTAATGCATGTGCAGGCGAATGGCGGCGAGCTTGGTTAGAAGGCCCTCTGCTTCCTCGTCTTCGTGATATCTCACAGACTCGCTGGCGGGCACCCCCTCGCTTGTCTTCTGGTCCTTCTTGCTGTAGTCCAGGTAATCCACCGGCACTTCTGTCTGCCTTGGGAGATACCTCTTGAGTTTCTTCACTTCCTCCGGAGATACGTTCTTTGAGGTCAGCAGCCTCCGCAGCATCACTTCCTGTTTGCGGAGACTGCGTCTCTCTGTCGACCCTCTCAAGGCTTGCCAATCGTATCTGAAGTCCTTACCACCATTCGCAGGTTTGATCCTTTGTTTTAATCCCACGGATTGCAAACATAACAATTATACTGCATTGATTAGTGCCGTTTCATAAGCAACATAACAATAATGCATTGGTTTTTGTTCCACCGATTGCAATAATGCCATTAATTAGTACCGTTTCATAAGCAACGTATAACAGTAATGCATTAGTTAGTACTGTTTCATAAGACTGAAATCTTGATCAGGAGCAGCACTAGTGCGCTCAATTTACATGCATACACACGATAGATACTACCTACAGAGCTTACAATTACTGGAGGCTCACGTCATCTCTAATGTCACACCTATAGGAAACTTGAATGCAATGAAGATGGCCACGAAAACATGCAGCCATGCACGTTGAGGGACGCAGAAGAGACTTGGCATTTTGATCATGACAAGCAGTACTAGTGTGCTCAATATCCATGTAAAAAGACATTGATACCTGTAGCTTATAAGGCTTCCAATTCCTAGAGGTTCGTTTGATGGTTAACATCACACTTAATAGTAAAACTTAAATGCAATTAGGATGGCCACTAAAACATGCAGTCGTCCATCGCTAAGCACAAGAAGTTCTACTTGGGAAGCACAACATATCTAGCTGGGTGCGATTTGGGCCAGGGGACTGCGCCCAAGCTCATGATCACGTTGTTCTATTTCACAATATTGGAATTATAGCGAGAATTCATCTAAAGCTTCCTGTGAAGAGACTTATTTGAAATTTTGATCAGGATCAGCAGTGCTAGTACATGTGCTTAACTTACAAGCATTCGCACGGTAATACCTACCTATAGAGCTACCAATTACAGGAGGCTCGCTTGATGCTTAATATCACACTTACAATAATTAACTAAATGCAGATAAGATGGACGTAAAACATGCAACCGTGCATTGTTACGGGACTCACTTGTACGCATCTCCCCTTATGCGAGCTCTTCTTTTCCTGTGGCAGAAATCTGGCAATTTTACTTCATGTATTGCTCGAAGTCTTTTCAAAATAACACGGTTTTTCCTCTCTATTTTGTTCACCCTGTCTGCACACAAGAAGTATTGATTTTTGAGTTGATACTATGAACCACACGACATATGATTAGCGGACCTATCTAACAACGCTAGCTAGCTATATGTGCGAGTGCACACACGAACAATTATATCAGATAATCAGTCTAGACTTGGAGGCACGTGCAAACCACCCATGTGGGATCATATGTGTATGCTTATGGGTTTAACTTGCAATTAATAGTAATGTATCCACTCAGCTATAGTACTTATCCTTGTTCTTTGATGAAGGTGTGCATATGGTACTATAGTGGTATCGGTAATAAGACTATCCAATGTGACCTTCTTGTAGCCGCATCTTCTTTGCATTCAGTGTGACAAATGGCCCTCTGTCAGGCGACTTGTTGTCAATGGCAGGCTTCATGTTTTTGACCCGTAGCTGGTGTCTCCTTAACATGATATCATGCTCCCATTTTATGTAGCCAGTAAGCACCTGATACTTCTTCATCCTAGAATCCAGTTTAAGAGCATCGGAACACATTTCCAAAGCACTGCCTTGTCTGATGATGATCGGTCCCTGTCACCACCACAATATGCATCTCATTGCTCAAGCTGATGGATCACACCTTTTAATGATCTAGGAAAAAAATAGATCAGCAAAAGTATCTTCAATAGGGGATTGGGGTTAATGGGCACAACTCATGCAAGATGTTGTAAACATATTCCTGTGATAGCTCCCACATTGGGAATTATGAAAACGTCATGAGCTTTCGGCATAAGAAGTTTTAGGAAAATTCTCACTGTAATTCCAACATTGTGAATTAAGGCAGAATCATAACCTTTTGTGAGTGAGTTAGAACGTACATCTAGCTAGGTGCAGTCGAGGCCATGGGGCTCTTGGAACACTATAGGGAAAACAAGGGAAAAGAACCCATTTTTCGACATTATAGAATGTCCAAAACTTCTTGTGTCCTGAAGGAGGCACACATACCTCCCAAAGGTCCAAAGCTCATGGTGTGGAATGTGATAGGAAAAAATGAGGCAAAACAATTGTGTTTTTCACACGGGAAAATGTCAAAAACTTCTAGCGTCATGTTACATTCCATATCATTCATTATCATTTATTTAGGTGATGGACAAATCAGCAGCTTGACACACAAGATGATATACTAAGAATACTAAGTGCCTGTTGATGAGATATATTCTCGCAATATGTTTGTGCGATCCTGAAGCACCTAGCAGATCGGATAGCAATACATGAGTATAGTACAATAAACAACAAAGTTTATTATAATGGAGAGTGATTTTGAGTTGCATCAAAGCAGTTCTACTTGAAGACACAGCGATTCATGCACATATGCAGAAACCCTGCAGGATATGCAGGAAAGCCAGCTTTGGGAACGTCGTCAGTCATATATATATTTGTGTGCGTGTCTGAGAGAGAGAGAGAGAGAGAGAGAGAGAGAGAGAGAGAGAGTGTGTGTGTGTGTATGCAGCACAGGTTTTAGACTTTGCGACAATATTACTATACCCGATTAAATAAGGCTCGTCGCGGTCGCAGCGGTGGTACTGTTGAGCTTATGATGATATAACCCGGCCTGTCACGACAAAATGGCGAAGCAAGGGAGATTATATAATCATCAGCAGACGAGTGTGGACGCATGGTGGCAGAAATAGGAATACTGATGAGGCGGAGCAGCAGCTTGCTAAAAGCCCCTCATGATCACCACGACACAATTGGCTCGACCAATACTACTCGGGATCGAAATATGTGTGTTTACATATAATCGTATATATGTCTGGTGATGACGACGGTGAGAGTGGTACACTTATACTCAGCTAATCGCTGCTGCCTGCTCTGTGATGATTTTGGATCGGCCACGGTACACGCCTATACGACGTAGAGCCGCTATAAGTTGATATACTTACTTCTAATTGTTATTCCATGCAGGCCAAGGCATGAACCAACCCATCAACCCGGCACATATATGATTAGACCATTCAGAAGCTTGATCGCTTTAATAATTCGATCGATCGACCTCCCAGCACCAGTATTGGATGCTGATGATCAGGAAGACGTGAGAGGAATCAGAATAACCTAATCCGACCTCTGGCGTCGAAGCCGCAGGCGCACTGCATTCTGAAACGATTCGTGAAGAGGCACAGCCTGTGATTGGTGTAGTTAATATGTGTGTGATAACACATTACTAATATATAATCGTTGCATCGATATATAAGACGAAAAGTATGCTATAGCCTCATTCCACGAACGTTTCCTCGCGCCGCCCCCCCCCCCCCCCGCCCGGGCGGGGCACCCAAGGATCACGGAGTGACTACCCTAGATCTAGCATTTGATCTCAAGCTTACCAACTTCCAAGTGACCTTGAACATATTGTCGTGTACTGACAGGGCATGCTGATGTGGAACCCTTGTCACAACCAGTCGACAAGAGCTTTCTTGGCTAGAAACCTTGTAATGTATAATACCTTTTCGCCTTTCCCATAGCACAATAAGCATCTTACCAAGGCCGACCAAAATGCTTTTATTGTAATAATTATGGCCACATTAAAAAATACTGCTGTAAGCTACAACAAACACAAACTCAAAACTTGCATATCATGACAAATGAATAGTTAGAATTCATAGCCATTTCGAAAGAAATCTAATTGAATGGATGGCGAATGCCATACATTCGTAGTGTAAATACAATGGAAGCCTTCGAGAATACATTAATTCTGCATGGTTCAAGTAGAAGTACAAAGTCAACAAATGGAAGCCATAATTGACATAGGAAGTACAATCTCATTAATAAGTCTTTGGTTAGCAAAAAGTTTAAAGACACCAATCCTCCATATGAGTCCCATATTGTAGTGTTTGGCAATAATAAGAACTTGTAGCACACAAACAAAATCACAAATATAGAACTAGACGTAAATAATAATAAAGACGCACATAGATTCTACATCCTCCCAACACAAGTATTTAGAATTATTCTAGGGTTAGATTAGCTCCTAAAGACACAAGCAATACTAAACTTTAGAACAAAAACACTCCTAATAACACTACAACAAAAACGAGGCATAGACGCGCATGTTAGACGTGCAAAGTCGGGCGCGTCTATCAAAGCGTCTAAACGTGCGTGTAAATAGACGCGAATTTTGTGTCTATATATCCGCGCAAATAGACGCTAATATAGACGCGCCAGTAGACGCACAATTATTTAACCACCTAAAATTAGCAATTCACATAATTAAAAAACCAAAGTTAATAATTATTTAACCACCTGAAATTGATTCTTGAGCATGCACATGTGCGCATGATAAAAACCATAGAATTAAGAATACACATTGAATCATTGAATTAAAAAAATAGAGTTAATAATTACTTTTTCATTGCTCTCTAATGAATGGCAGTTCCTCCACTTGACAAGCCTGATATAAGTAATTAGCGACAAACGACAGAAACCTTACAATTAGTAGCAAGCATTGCAATATGTATCTCGTAATTTCTCTACGTACTTGAAGATGATAAAATATACTTCCTTTTTATTATGGAAAATTCAATTTAGCTTTAAAATTAACTATTGATTCTTGAGTATGCACATGTGCGCATGATAAAAAGCATAGAATTAGGAATACACATTGAATCAATAAGCAATTAAGTATGTTACAGTGAATGATCCATCTCATCTTCAATGAGATCAGCCCTTGCTAAACTATCTACTTCTAAGTCTATGTTACCAAGAGGTAACGAAACAAATAAGTCTATCCCACTATCAGATGTGTTGCTATATTGCTCAATAACTTCATCAATATCATCGACAATCACATTATTGTCTTCTTCTGTGTTTCCTTGAACATCCTCGCGAGGTTCGTCTTGTACTATATCACTCATATCATCCATTATGGTGTCATCATGCACATCATCATTAATTGTTGGATTGTCATCTGCTATCTCCATGTCGGTAATATTACCATATATTGGTTTTGAACGATTAGATATAGGGATGACATACCACCATCGGTTATTGTTTACTATTGGATGATACACAACCTGTATTTGAAAAACAAAAGCAAAAAACTTAAGTACTTATTATATTGTGTATATGTATCACATGTATACATATATAAAAATTAGCCTTTGCATATATACCTGCTCGCATTGTTAAGGTAGTACTAATGTGTCATTCTTGTTTTGGTGAAATTTTGTAGAGTCGATGATTACAAAACCCCTTAGATGACATCTGATTGTGCAATGCTCACCATTTGTTACCACTTCTTTAAACCACTTCACATCAAGTACATATATAAAGAATCGGTTGAAGCCAAGCTTCAGAATATCTTGGATCAAGCCACAATAACCTTCCATGGTACCATTGGCAGCCTCGAAGTGAGCAAGGACACCACAATCTTGGGTATTTCTCTTTTCATCTATACGTTGAGTTCGAAGATGTTTACCCTAACACCAAAGTGCATTGAATAATGTGCACTAGTAGTAAAAGATAAAAGATCAAACATGTCAATTATTTATATAAAATAAAACTTATAGAAATAAATTAATTGATAGTATGTCTCACCTTTGATAAGCAACCTCGTGCGTATTCCCACTCTTCTTGAGATATATTAATTTCCTCCTCTTTTTCCATTCTCTTCATTTCCTCATGTAACCAATCTATATCAATATGACGTGGGAGCGCATTTAGATGATCTGAAAATGAGACATTACATCCATATCTAATGCGAAATTCTTGTCTTTCGCTTTTTCTTCTTGCCCTTGCTTCATTATATAGTGTCACCCATTTGCTCATTACATCACTATTGAGCACATAAAAACTATTTAACTTACGAAGTTCTTCTTTTGTTAACACTTTACTCATTTCTTTTCCTTGAGGTACTATAGAGGTTATCCTCAAGTCTTCATCATCTTTCCATAGTTGTGGTTGAGAGGAATCCACTTCAGCAAGATATTCAGAGATATAAACAAGGGATGATTGCACTAACCAACCCTCAGCCATGCTTCCCTCAGGTTGTGCTTTTTGCCTCACAAAATCTTTCAAGGTTTTCATGAAGCGCTCAAGAAAAAACATCCACCTTACATGAATTGCTCCACAAAGTGTGATCTCATCAATAAAATGTACGAGTAAATGTAATTGAGTAGTCAAAATGGATCGAGGAAAATTTTCCTCCACCAAAAAAACCACCTCAACAGATAATACTCGAGCATCTTGCAATGTAGCCATGCATCTCGATTATGAAGACGCAATGTTTCATCCTCACTTGAGGATGTGCTCATTGACTCACCAGCTTGCACTGCACTAGGTGATGATGACGTCGACATGATTAAACCTAATTCATGACAACATCAAAATATTTTTCATTCATATGTTTACATAAGATCTCAATTTTAAATACACAAAAAATCATCATAAATACATTAAAACTTATGATAATAATTCACTATCAAAACTTATCTTAAAAACAAAAAATTATAATAAAGCCCAAATGCGCGTCTATATTCGCGTTTAACTACGCGTCTATATTGGCTATTTTTGCGTCTATACTCGCGTCTATCTGAACAATAGACGCACATATACACGTGAAAATAGACGCATATGTCAAAATTCAAACCATACTTAAATCATTTCTTTTCAAACTGCGCCTTTCCTTTCTTTCGTTTTTTGCGGTTCTAAAGCTTGAGTTTAGCCGACATGCAGTCTCTTCATGCCTCACCTCCTCATGACTCACCTCTTCTTTTATTTCAAACACACAAGAAGGGAAAAAGGAAAGTCAACGAGAGGAAGAAAGAGAGGACAAGAAAGAGGAGAACAAGAAGAAGCAGCAAGCAAGCATCAAGGGAGGGTAACTTACCAAGGAGAGGAAGAAGGAGAAGGAAAAAGCGCCACCACCCGCCACACCAAACACCCAAGGTGATTCTCTCTCTCTCTCTCTCTCTCTCTCTCTCTCTCTCTCTCTCTCTCTCTTTGTTTCTCTCTTCCTCTATTTGCTCTGTATGTTTATTTAGGATTTGTGATTCCATTATGTATTGCATTTTGTAAATCATCAATGACGGTCATCGGCCTAAAATCGGTCGACCGAGCGCGTCTGATAGCGTGTCTACCTCTCAGTGTAGACGTAGACATAGACGCGAAAATTTTTTCCTCTCAAAGCGTTTGAGGGTGCGTCTTAGAGCGCGTGTGCTGGTGCGTATGCTCTGCAGTGTACACGCCATGATACATGCGCTGCACAGAAGGTTGACCTATAGTCTACATGCGATTATGCACGCGCATTGACCTGGGATGCGCGTCTGTGCTGCATCTAAGATGCGCAGATAGACGCGCTGGACGTGTATTTTTTAGAAAGAGAAAGAAAGAGAGTTTTTATGATTGAGAGAGAGAGAGAGAGAGAGAGAGAGAGAGAGAGAGAGAGAGAGAAAGAGAAAGCATGGCACATTGGCTAGGAGGAACAAAAAAAAATGGTGGGTTACTCTCACATTTTCATTTGCTACAAATATTGCTTAAGTAACATTGTCATTTCATTGATGCATTGGTCAATGTTAAACAACATCTCCTAAATAATGCACTTCTAGTCACTTAAGTTGCACAAACCCCATTGTTGCAAGCCATGTACAAGTGATGTATCATAGTGATGTGAGTAGCAATGCAACGTAATAGACATAAAACATCATTATGTAATAGTGTGACTCGATATTTCCACTTGTTGTGGAGTTGCAAAAGGAGTGGTATGTTAATGCTCTTTGTTTGTGATCCTTGAATGAAGAGCTTAGTGCTTCATGACAAAGAGTATGACCTCTATGTTTCTTCATGAAGGCTATGAGTAAAAGTGTGCCATTATGTTAAAAGTGGACAATTTTTCTATGTTTACCCTTTCAAAGAGTTGTCCTTAGTAGGGATCTATCCTTTTGCTATGATAGCTATTAATTTTAAAGTATAGTTGTAACATGGATGTGCCATATATGAGCACTAACCTTATTCTACATCTCTTTTGTCTTAAGCCATCTCATCTCAGCCGACTTTTTGAAACAAAACAAACTATTGGGAAGCATAGTGTGTAAATCATTTTTCTAGGTAGTTGAAAAATCCATAGAGAAGTTTAAGGGTGCAATGATATGTATGTGTAGTATCCCATGTTTGTGTTAATCCGTTTTCTTGTTTAAGAGAAGCATTAGCACTTAAGTGTTATGCTCAATGTCTAAAGAAAGCTCTTTGAAAATGTAGATAATATATGATTTTTTATATGCAAATAAATTTGTCTTTTTCTTGTGTTTTTTTTGTAGATGTCGTATCCTGGTTCATCTAGCAATGACCCAGATGTGGATCGCATGAATGATACATTGGCCTCCTTTGGCAGCGGGATCAATGCATTTTTTGGAGGTTTTCCTAGTAGGGAAGACTTCATGGGAGAGATGACCAGACACCTTGGCCGCTCTCCCACAGCGGACAAGGTGTTTAGTGTCATGTCTAGGATGCCTCTGGCGTCTTTGCCTGGCACTACTTCCCAGAGTCCACATGTAGGTACTCCACATATAGGTACTCCATTGGCAGGTACTCCATATGCATGTACTCCATTTGCAGGTACTCCACGTGCTCCACGTGCATCGGCTGAAGCATAAGCATCTGCAGAAGCTCGTGTGTCCAGCGAGGCAGAGGGTAGTTGACAGAGAGGGAGGAGGGAAAGTTGAGGGGAAGGACGAGGCTTGTGTGGGGGTTGCCTAGGAGGTGGCGAGAGATCACCCTCACCAGTAGATCACGTAGAGAAGGTTGTATGCCAGTACTATAGAGTTACAGATGCTGGTGGCATCTTTCATGATGATGAGGGAAGGGATGTAATGGCATACATGAGGAGCGTTGTGCATGCGACATATAAAGGTTGTTTCATTGCTTTCAAAAATCAGAAAAGCGGCTTGTGACAAGAGGTGTTGAGGGCAGTCCATAGGAGGTACCCAAATCCTAAGGGTCAGTGATTCTCAGATGATTAGGGACGTACAAAAGTGAGGGATATGCTTCACAACAAAAGATCCCACCTCATGACAAGGGCCAGGGACTCATTGTGGAGGCTGGAGGAGGGGCGTGGAGCCTATAGGCAACCACCTATGTGCCACTGCATAGAGTGGATGGTGCGCAAATCGGACGCAGGTAGCTCACGTAGTGAATTCCCAAAGGTCCCCAAGAACAAAGCACTCTACTTTTTAGCACAAAAATCAATGTAAAAACAAGCACGACATGAGACAAGAGACAAATTGGGTTGAATCTCCCCCATGCCTTGTGTGAGCGCTTCACAAAGCATGTATTTAATATATATTTTCAATCTTTTTGCTCAAAAATAGCCCAATTACAAAAATATGACAAGCTTTTAGCTTTTGAGTTTGCTTTCTACCAAAAATAGGAAAATAAAGCTAATGGACGGTGCCCAAAGAGTCTGGCACGCCCAATCTCAATGTCCAAATAAAAATAACATATCCAGGCGCATAAGCGCATACAAAATAATAATAAATAGTCGATGTCTCTATAGACATAATCAAAATATAGGCGTGGCGCCTATCAAAATATAGTCCAAAGATCGGAAACCCGCTAGACTCCAATGCTTTCCTCCGCCACTGCTGCTATCTCTACACATCAACTGAAGCATTCACAATCGTTAGTAAAATAACACAATTAAACCGAAAAAAGTGAATGCCTAGCAGTCTTCAGCTACATAAATAAATCAACTGGTTAGAAATAAATCCTAACCTTAATTTATTACGAGTGCGCACTCTAAACTCATAAACGTTTATTAATTTAATATGCATTTTGCGGAATCACCCGCTATGGAATCACCCATGTACACACTAAATTAATGAAACGCCCGAAAAGGACAGGCGTCCCCATCAACTTCTCGCACAAAGAATCCTCTTTGCGTATGAGCCCCGGTCATCTAAGTTTACGGAATCCACCGTAAAACCTCACGGAATCCACCGTGGAATATGCCTCCTGGCATCATACCCCCGGGGTGGGATAGCAATTGACCTCAATTGCTATTAGCTCAATGTGGAGCTAACAGAGTGGGGAAAGCATTTAGGTCTCTAGCGTGCATCCATTGTGCTTCCTCTACAGGATGGTTCTTAAATTTCACGAGATATCTAGAGTACCTTCGACCAGTTCTAGTGGTCATGTAGTCAGTGTCTATGATGGCTTCTGGTTCAAGGATTTCAGTCTCTTCTTCTAGTAAAGGTGGGTTTTCATAGACAGGGTGGATAGGTAATTGTCCTCTAAATGGTCTCAATAAACTAATATGAAAGGTATTATGAATTTTCCAATGAGATGGCAGTTCTAACTTGAATGCATTGTCATTAATCTTATGAATGATTCTAAATGGTCCGTAGAATCTAGGGGCTAATTTGACAACTGGATGTCTATCTATACTTTGCAGTCTACGTTTTTCTATTCTAAGCCAAACATAATCATCAACTTTGAAATTCATGGCTTGTCTTTTCTTGTTGGCTTGTTTGGTATATGATTGTTGGGCTTTAGCAATCATATACTTGACCTCATCAAAAATAGTGTTATGCATAACAGCAATATCATCGGCACTTTGTATTCTATTAGACAAAGATGCAACAGGTGTAGATAATCTATATCCATAAATAACTTCAAAAGGTGCTTTCTTTGTAGATGTGTGCGGTGTATTATTGTAAGCAAACTGTAATAAATGCAAATGAGTATCCCATGTTTGAGGTTTAGAAATAGTGTATACACGTAAAAGATCTAAAATAGTGCTATTTGTGGCTTCTGTTTGTCCATTTGTTTCTGGATGAAATGCAGATGAGAAATCAATCTTTGTGCCTAGATTTGCAAACAGTGTAATCCAGAAATTATTACAAAATCTAGAATCTCTATCTGAAATAATCACTTTCGGCAATCCATGGTTAGTAAAAACAGTTTTCAAAAATAACTGTGCTGCTTGTGATGCTGTTAAAGTTTTCTTACATGCAATGAAATATGCTTGCTTACTAAATCTATCTACAATTGTCCAAATCATGTCATGGTTAGATTTAGTATTTGGTAAGCCAGTAATGAAATCCATAGATATATGTTCCCAAGGTTTAGATGGAATAGATAAAGGCATTAATAACCCATACTGTTTACCATGATGTCTCTTTATTCTTTGACAAATCAGACATTCAGAAACAAAATTAGACACATCTGCATCCATATGCGGCCAATAAAAATCTTCAGTTAACATGCGTAATGTAGAAATGATACCTCTATGACCTTGATATGGGGGACAATGAATTTCATTCAAAACAAAAGATCGGAATGGAATAGTAACACACAGTCTCTTTTCAAAGAACATGAATCCATCATTATATGACAATGAATCAACAGGAATGAAATTATTTTGAACTAATTTTTGCCAATCAGAATGAAAAGTAATATCCTGGTGATATGTGTCTTTCATAGCAATCAAAGAATCAAAAGATATGATAGAAATGTTATAAATTGCAGGTCTTCTACTTAATGCATCAGCAACTACATTTTCTTTTCCAGGTTGGTATTGAATGATAGGATGGAAACTTTGAATGAATGAAGCCCATTTGATATGGCGGTCAGAAATTTGGGGTTGGCTAAGTAGATGTCTAATGCTTTGCTGGTCGGTCTTTATCATGAATTCTGAACCCATTAAATAATGCTTCCATTGTTTCAATGCTTGTACAACTGCTAAGAGTTTCTTGTCATAGGTGGAATATTTAAGCTCAGAAGGTTTCAGCTTAGAACTAGAATATGCTATTGGATGGTTATCTTGCATTAACACGGCTCCTATTCCTGATCCGCTAGCATCAGTCACAACTAAAAAGAATGGTCTGTTAAAGTCAGGCAATTGTAGGACAGGGGCATTGGTCAATGCACGTTTAAGTAAATCAAAGGATTTCTGCTGGTTTTCAGTCCATTGATAAACAATGCCTTTCTTAAGAAGTTTGGTCAGTGGTAAAGCAAGTAATGAGAAATTACGTACAAACTTCCTATAGAAACTAGCAAGACCAAGGAATGAGCGTAATTCATGTACATTTTTAGGAATAGGCCAATGCAATATTGCGTCAATTTTCTTAGGATCAACTTTTATTCCTTCTTTTGATACAATATGACCTAGATATTCTATTTCTGTCTTAAAGAATTCACTCTTGTCAGGATTTGCAAACAATTGATTTTCTTTCAGTAATTGAAAAACTAATGATAAATGCTCATAATGCTCTTTTTCACTTTGACTGAATACTAAAATATCATCAAAGAAAACAATCACACAATACTGATATTTTAGAAAAATACGGTTCATCATTCTACTGAAAGTAGCAGGTGCATTAGTTAATCCGAATGGCATAACTAAGAATTCGTAATGGCCAAACTGTGTCCTGAATGCAGTCTTAAATATGTCGGATCTATCTAACCTCACCTGATGATATCCAGATTTAAGATCAATTTTACTAAATATAGAATATCCTTGCAGTTTGTCCATAAGGTCGTCAACTCTAGGTATAGGATACCTATTCTTTACAGTGATCTTGTTTAATGCTCGGTAGTCAATACACATCCGATAAGTATTATTCTTTTTCTTGACTAAGAGCACAGGTGCACCGAATGGAGAACTGCTAGGTCGAATTAAACCTCTATTTAGTAATTCTTCTACTTGAGTCTGGATTTCTTTTTGCTCTATTTGATTGTGCCTATATGGGGCTTTGCATGGTGGTTGTGTGCCAGGTATTAGGTCAATCTTATGGTCTTCTGGACGTGATGGAGGTAAACCTGGTGGTAGATCTTCTGCAAAACAGTCCTTAAAATATGCAAGAAATTCCTTATGCCTAGGGTGCATATGAGTTTCTTTTGCATGCAATTCATTCACCCAAATGAGATATGATTTAGTATTCTTGCGTAGTGCACGTTTTGCTTGAGTATGCGAAAGCAGTGGAAACATATGAGATGCATGCATACCAAATAATGTAATAGATTTTCCTTGAAAATTAATATTCATTGTGTGTGTGGAATAATCTATATTGGGATTATGTTGGTGTCTCCATGGCATTCCTAGAATAATGTCGCTAGACTGTAATGGGACAACTAAGAAATTTCTTCTTTCAATATATGGACCAATTTGAATTTCTAAATCTTGAACTTCTTGTGTGCCATTGTACCTAGTACCTAAAAATGCAGCTTTTATGCGATAGTGCGTAGGTACAGTATGCAATTTCAATTCCTTTACCAATTTTGCTGAAATAAAATCATGCGTACTACCGTCATCATGCAATACAGTTCTTTCTTTTCCATGCACCATACATTTCATAGTCAACAATGAATGTAAAGTAGGCATACCTGGTAGAGTGTCGGAAGTAGTAGTAGGATCATCTTCTTCTTCAGTGAAATCCGGCATATCCTCATGTTCGTCCTCGTCCATAGCTCCAAGGTAGTTGATATGTGCTGATGGCTTCTTTGAATGACAATTTGCTGCGAGATGGCCTGGCTGGTGACACTTGTAGCATACGATAGGCTTGGCTTTGGTCACATTATTTGCAATGGCTGGGAGTCTGGGTATATTTGGATTTGCTTGTTGGATAGGCTTAGGATTTGGATTGATAGTGGATGGTAATGCGGGTGGTTTAGGCCAATTCTTGCGGAAAGATGGTGATGAAAAACGACCTGGATTAAACCTTCTGAAATTTGAATTGAATTGTTTAGATCCATAATTACCGTTTGCTTGGAATGGCTGTGGTCGTCGATCTCTTCCACGTAACTTATCTTCAGTGTCGTGAACTAAGGAGATGGCATCTTCAAGAGTAGCAGGCTTGAACATATTCACCTCAGCGTAGTAATGTCCAAGAAGTCCAGACATATACTTCCGCTTATGTGTCGTCTCTGGTACGTCTTCAAGCATGCGTAGCTGTAGGAGTGCATTCCAAAAACGCTCTGTATACTGTGGTATAGGCTCACGGTCGCGTTGTTGCAATAAATCCCATTGCTTGATTGCCTTCTCATGAAATTGCGGTGGAAGGAAATTTTGCATGAACTTCTTCTTAAAATCTTCCCATGTAGCAGGACATTCTATGCTCTTGCGGACGACAGTCCACCAAAGTGATGCTCTATCTATCAGATGATTAGTAACACACTTGATTTTATCTTTCTCAGGATAAGTTTCCTCATGGAAATAGTCATCAAACTGGCTAATGAATGATAAAACAATCTTTCCCTCTCTTATGCCATTGAAAGTGCGAAACTTGAAACTTCGTTTACTTATCTTGGATTCCTTGCGAATGGTTTGTGCTTCAGGAGTGGCGTCGATGGTGCGGCGTATCAAATCTTCAGCTTGAGGTTCTTCTTTATCAGTGGACGCTCCTTGTAGCTTTGTCAATTGCGCTTGCAAGGCTTGCCTAGCTCTTCGCTCTTCGTCTAATTGCAACATGATAAGATCCAGCTTTTGCTCCATGGTAGGCTCGGGTAGGTCGTCTTCAGCCATAGGATCATCCATATGTGGGGTAGTCATCCTGTAAAACTCAACAAACCTTTCTCACTCAAAATCAGTTAGCGGGATGAGCGTAGCTCAAATTTGGGGTTACAAGGCTATGTATTTTGGGTATTTTCTTCTTCAATTTTCAGAAATTCTGAAATATTTCTGTCTCCGTTTGCTGAAAGTACTTCGACGAACTTGCAGATAGGTAAAACAGCTTGCTGCGAACAACTTTCCAGTTCTGAGTTTTTGCAAACGAACAGGTCTTCTAGGAGTTTCAAGCGTTAGTCAGTTCTGATTTAGTCTGACTTGCAGAGTTGCAGACTTAACAGACTTGCAGGGTTGTTGACTTGCTGGACTTAGCCGACTTGCAGAACTTGCAGGACTTGATTAGTGTCGACTTGCGAAACTTGTCTTCTGATGCGCAGGACCCGGAGTTTGGTGACTTCTCTGCCTTGTCTGACTTGAGAGTAGCTTAATGACTTAAGCTTAATAAATTAAGCTTAAGCTAATAAGCTTAAGAAGAAGATCAGTCCGCCGTTTTTTTCAATCATGGGGGGGGGGGGGGGCCGTTTTTACTCCGCGCGATTTTCGGGGGCTTCCTCCTCTTGCCACGATTTGCCACGTTTTGTAGATTATGAAACTTTTAAGCTTCTTAAGCTTAAAACTAAGCTTTGTTAATGAAGAAGATAAGAAATTTCTCACTGGTTGATCACGACTTGTTCATGGAGTTGAGGGAGTGGTCCTCCGCCGACAGAGAGTGGTCCTTCGCGATCTGAGAGTGGAAACAGGGGTTCTTGATCGCCAGAAGTCTGCTTGTATCGATGGTTCGCGACGAGATTGACTGTAGAGGCCGTTTGTTCCTGGAGCTCCGCCTTCGCCCGAGATTGGTAGCGATTGGAAGCCCTTGATCTCTGCTCCGCTCTGATACCACTGGTGCGCAAATCGGACGCAGGTAGCTCACGTAGTGAATTCCCAAAGGTCCCCAAGAACAAAGCACTCTACTTTTTAGCACAAAAATCAATGTAAAAACAAGCACGACATGAGACAAGAGACAAATTGGGTTGAATCTCCCCCATGCCTTGTGTGAGCGCTTCACAAAGCATGTATTTAATATATATTTTCAATCTTTTTGCTCAAAAATAGCCCAATTACAAAAATATGACAAGCTTTTAGCTTTTGAGTTTGCTTTCTACCAAAAATAGGAAAATAAAGCTAATGGACGGTGCCCAAAGAGTCTGGCACGCCCAATCTCAATGTCCAAATAAAAATAACATATCCAGGCGCATAAGCGCATACAAAATAATAATAAATAGTCGATGTCTCTATAGACATAATCAAAATATAGGCGTGGCGCCTATCAAAATATAGTCCAAAGATCGGAAACCCGCTAGACTCCAATGCTTTCCTCCGCCACTGCTGCTATCTCTACACATCAACTGAAGCATTCACAATCGTTAGTAAAATAACACAATTAAACCGAAAAAAGTGAATACCTAGCAGTCTTCAGCTACATAAATAAATCAACTGGTTAGAAATAAATCCTAACCTTAATTTATTACGAGTGCGCACTCTAAACTCATAAACGTTTATTAATTTAATATGCATTTTGCGGAATCACCCGCTATGGAATCACCCATGTACACACTAAATTAATGAAACGCCCGAAAAGGACAGGCGTCCCCATCAACTTCTCGCACAAAGAATCCTCTTTGCGTATGAGCCCCGGTCATCTAAGTTTACGGAATCCACCGTAAAACCTCACGGAATCCACCGTGGAATATGCCTCCTGGCATCAGTGGAAGAAAGCCAAGAATAAAGCAGTTGAGAAAGTGAAGAGTCACAAGCATGTAGAGGCACGACGGATCCAAATGGAAACAATGGAATTGTCGCATTACGGATCGGGCAGCAGAGAGTCGTGGGAGGTAGAGTTTGCAAGTATTTTTTGATTTCTAGTTTTTTTTAATTTATATTTCTTTCAATTCTTTATATATTTTAGTCTAATATATTGTGACTCATAATTGTTAGTATTTCTCTAAATGTTTTGCAGACTACCATCGTTGGTAGGACACCTACTCCTAGAGAGGTAGGTTACCATCGAGGCCATAACCGCGCAGCGACATGGCTTCACTTTTATGAGGAGGGTCTCATCACTGAGGACCAATACAACCGGGCCATGAGGATTCGACAGCCAGAGGAGGTATGTTTTTCTTATTTTCCTATTAAATGTATAACTAATTATAACTTTTTCTCCACCTTGTCTATGTAAGCAACCCTGATCTTTTGTGTGTGTATGCGAACTCGGATGTGGAGCATAGCGAGGAGGGGGATAGCGACGCTAGTAGCCATGGTGGTACTAGTGAGGATATTTCCTCTTCAGATTTGTAGAGGAGCATCATACCTCCTCATGAGGCCTCCTTTTCTTGTATATGTATGATATCTCTTTGATTCTACTGCTTGTGGCTAGGCTTTAGGTCGCAAGCACTTAAACTTTCCTTGTAAATGCTTTGATATATAATGAATACATGGACTTTTATTTTCAATTCTCATGCCTGTAAGATACATTGTCTTTTTCCCAAATACACAATCTGATGTATGGGAGGGAAAAAAAAAACCAGAGAGTATGTGCTTTGCAACTATATGCTCTCTAGTTTTTTTTTCCAGTTCTCTTTTGCGCGTCTATCAGTGCGTCTAAATTGCAGATAATTCACGTTTATTCGCGCGTCTATAATGCAGACTACACGCGCTTCATAATTCAAATTTAAAAAAGAAATTAAATATCTTTTTTTTTAAATGACATTTTTTGTTTTCCGTTCGTGTCTATCAGTGCTTGTAAAAGCGCATCTACCAGCGTGTATATATGCGCGTTTATATGTGCGTCTATTTGTGCATGTAAATTCGTTGATACATGCGATTATAGACGCAAAATGGTAGATGCGCAAATAGACGCGCCCGTAAGTTTTTCTCTATATTCAAAAATCGCGTCCAAATGTGCGTCTATGAGGCCTTTTTGTTGTAGTGTATAAATGACAAACCACTAATTATATCTCTAGCTACATTAGCCAATAAAGAAGTAATTATATGCACATAATTAGACCATGAAAAACCATTAGTATCACAATATAACAAATATCAAGATATCAAACAAATACCACAACGTTATCAAGATTTGTTTCTCAACCCCATAAAACTACTAATATTGTGAACCTACCAATATATCATGAAATTAGGACAGGAAGAATCCCTTCGATAAAGATGGCCATACGGAGAAGATCTCCAAAGGAAATTCAGTACATCAATGAAGTAGTTAAAGAAATGTTGGAAAAAGGAATCGTATAGCACTCATCAAGTGATTGGGCATTTGAACCACATCTAGAGAAGAAAGATTGTGGTACGTGTTGCTTCTACATTGATTTTCGACCACTCAACAAGGTAACAGAACATCATGTCAATCCATTGCCAAGGTTAGATGATCTCTTTGGATACCTTAGACAAATTAAGATGCTTCACACCCTTAGATCTAGCATCTGGATATTGGCAAATAACCCTACCAGAAGAAGATGCACATAAAATAGCCTTTCAAACAACAACAAATTTGTTTCACTTTAAAAGGATGCCTTTTGGCTAAGTGATGATGGCAGCACATTCCAATGGATGGGTAAGAAGATATTCAAAATTTGATAAAAAGAGAAGTATTGGCCATCTACTTGGATGTCATACTCATCCATATAGCAGCATGGAAGAAGCACAAAAATAATTAAAATTTCTAGGATTCATCATTTCAAGAGGAGGAATCAAAGTGGATTCTACGAAAATAAATGTAGTGCAACAATTTTTGAGACCTAAATAATCAAGAAACTTTAAAGTGCACCTTCTAAACAAAGCTCATCACAAATGTGGTTGCAAAGACACTTCCATTAAGAAATCTATTGAAAATAGGAAATAAATATGTGTAGACCACTCAATGTAGCAGAGCTTCCAACAAATAAAAAAGGATGTGCAATCTCTAATACAACTTAGCTACCCAAATTTTAGTAAGGAATTCAAATTACATACCAATGTATCAAATGAAGGCCTAGGTACAGTTCTACTACAACAATAAGGAAACAAGTGGCACCCCATAACTTACATAAATCGAACATTAACTAAAGCACACGAGAATTATAGATCGATAGAAAAAGAACTCCTAGCAATAGTATGGGTAGTAAACAACTTACACCCATCCTTCATGGAAAATAATTTACCATAGAGATAGATCACTAGCCTCAGTTCCAATGATGTAGAAAAAACATCCAGCTAGCAAGTTACTATGATGAATTCTCACCTTGAAAATTTAAAAGGTCAATTCAACTTCAAATACACCAAAGGCAACACAAGCATGTTAGCGATCTATTTATCCAAAAATATCGAAATCCAAAATAACGAAGTATGCAACATCCCAACTGAATAGGATACATTAGCATAGTTACAAAATTAAGACTTACATATAAGAAAAATAATTCTCAGTATCACACCAAAAAAAACCACACTCAAATACAAAACAATTTTGGATCAAAGACAAGTTATTGTGCTTAATTCAGTAAGGTAGAGAACCATGTTTTTATGTCCTAGTAACATTAAGGAATACATACTTGGAATTTTATCATTCTCATCCCATGTCAAGACACTTGGGCTTTTAGAAAATGCATGAAAATTAAGATGGACATATTATTGGCTATGAATGAGGCATGAATGGCAGAGTACATGATATGGCATACACCCTACCAATCATTTGAAAGTCCTATAAACCATGGAAGGTTGCAGCCCGCTGTTGTACTGCTATGCATCCGAGGTGTGGAATCCACCAAAAAGTTGTGTGTGTGGGATTTGTTACTTTGTACATACTTAGTCGTTATGTTTGCACTTTTGTTCTACGTGGGTAATATAGTGGAGAGGGGTTTGGTGTAAGAGGAACTCATCCGGAATGCTCTGGTTGACATGTACGCTAAATGTGACATGCTTGTAGAAGAATAGAGAGTTTTTGATAGATTGGTAACTTGAGATGCAGTCTCATGGGCTGCACTCATTTGAGGATATGCCGATCATGGGCTGGATGAAGAAGTACTAAGATGTTTCAGACAGATGCAGCTGGAAGGTCTAACTGCAGATGCTGCAACCTTTGTACTCTGCTTGAGAGCTTGTGGCACCACAGGCTCCTTACAAACTGGGTGAGATATACACATGGAGATCAGAAAATCAGGATTTAAAAGTGATATATTTGTGGGTAGTATGTTGGTGGACATGTATGGTAAGTGTGGCTCAGTCCAGAAGGGTGGCAAATGTTTAACAAGCTGCCTTCTCGAGATGTGGTAACTTAGAACACGATGATAAATGCCTTTGGTGAGAACCATGAGTTTAACCTGGCTGGCCAAGTGTGAGCCTGGCTGTGCAGGTTGACTGCAAGTTGGGGAGCTGCAGTCAAGTAGGGCAATTGGGTACGGTTGGCAGCCATGTGGGCTTGAGGAGCATCAGCATCCATCTGTCTTTCTGCACGCTCCAATGCAAGGATAACTATACATGTGCTGTTACTGAAATCTCTATTTTACTGTACAGCAGTGATTGGTGCTCCAAGCAGACATAAAATTTTTGGGAAGCTTTGATATTGTTTACACAATTGTTGTGATTCTACACATAAGTTTTTATTCAATTCAATATGAAACTGGTTTTTCCAATCTGAACCTGGGAAGCCAAACTCCAACAGATATGAGGTTCTCTGCAGCATCCTAACTGTCAGTTGTTTTACTATTGTTCAAATCTCATCTGGTTTGGATGGCTAAAACAGCTAACATGTAGCAGTGTTACTTGCAAAACAACCCTTTACTAGCTATGATAATCCTGGGATCAGCTTGTGTATGAGCTCAAATGGATTTGGGAAGGCAAGACAGCAGTTCAGACCGTTTAGCCTGGCACATGCAGCTTCTCTGTCTGTGTGGATGATGTTAGCGAGCAGTGAAAGGTTTAGTTGGCAGCTTGGCATGTACGAAATGTGGATTTACAATGGCTGTCATATATATATATCATGCTGGAAAAGCAACCTCTTCAGAAAAAGGAGCTTTACAGTGGGAGCAATGATAGACAAATCTTAGCTTGGGCTGCTCCAACTCTTTGAGATATTGAAGAGCCAGAAGCAGGAATACAAAGCACTGGTGTTCAGTCAGATGAAGACACATGGAGTGATTGAGAGGTTTACGAGTGCAATATTGCTTGATTGTAGTGAAGATTAGTGCTCTTCGGCTGCTTGTCTGTCTGGTGCTGATAACAGAGCCCTCAGGCCCAGAACCCGCATCTCAGGTTCTTTTTGCTGGAAACTTGAGAGGTGCTTTAGGTGCTTTTCTCGGGAAAAAGGAGGAGGTTATTGTAGGCCGCCTGAAGAAAAAGCAGGGTACGGGAAAAATAGGGAAAGGAGCTATTGTGGGAAAAACAGAGGATTGAGGAAGAAAAGCGAATGAGGAAAACGGTGTTTTTTTCTGAAGAGGCTTTTTGGGGGGATTATGGTGGAAAGGAGCGATCAAGCGGCATATTATCAATTGCCATCACCTTTGCCTATCAATTTGGGTCTAGACGAGCTGCCATTGATAGTGGCAAGCAAACAAACTGGTTGTTGCCTTTGGAGGAAAGCTAATTCATGTATGAGGCAGGCATTGATTGGAAATAATGGCGGGAAGATCATCTATTCTAATGATCTAGGACAAGATTTCAGAAAATACAGAGACTGGGACTGAGTAAGGATGCTGTAGCATCAAATTTCCCAGGGTGGGCGTTCTCTTTGAGACCTATCAAGTCATCGATTTGTGATAGCAAACAAGGTGGCTGATTCCGAATGTGAATCAGAGAAGGCGCGCTGATTTTGGGAAGGAAAGCATCGGGGAGGAGCCCCTCTTGTGGTTGGGACTCGCATAAAGCAGATTAGAGGAACGAACATTGAAGAGCATGAAAGGAACGTAAAATAAGGAATAATCGACATCTTCTGCAGATATTGAAGACATCAACCTATCGTAGGGAGGCCTGGGTGACCCGAGGTAGAAGGAAATTCATTCGACGAGTGGCTGTTTGTCTCCTTTCCTTCACAATCCTGGGACAACGTCGAGAAGATAAAACAAATTATACACTATGACTATGTTCGTGGAGACACGATGAAGAGAGTAAAGCTCAGCTTGTAGTCCGTATAGGATAAACAAAAAGAAGTTGAAGCTGATGTTTTGGGGATTACTGTGGAAGGAAGCTCGAATGGACAACAACGGCAAAACAAAGAGGGAGCTGAGTACTTTCCAAATTGAACAGATGTTTAAGGCTTGCATTGATGGAAAAAAGTTTTGAATCCTGATCTTGTAAAAGGGGCACATGGATCAAGAAGCATTGAGACTGTCAGTTGATAGGATGGATGTAATGGGGCAAAGTTTGTTTGAGGTGAAACAGAACATGATGATATTGGCAGCACAACTCTGATTAAGGGCAACTCTTCTATTCCTGAAAGACAAAGATCTACAGTTTCATTGCTCTCACTGAACACTCTAATGAGATTGTCGAGGATGGTGTTGCAAGCAGTGAAGAACGGAAGTGCCTTCATCTGAAAGGTCTTGAACAATGAAACTTCTGAGACGGTATTTAAGAATGCAGCCGTCGTTGATCCACTGTTGAAGTGCCTGTGGAGACCTCCTGCATCACTGTAAAGAGAAAGGATGCCAAATTTCTGTGTGCACTCGAAAGATTTTTCAGGTTGCAATTCCCATCTAACAATATGTATTCCACAAAGGGAGTTGATCATGTTCATGGTAGAGACACTGAATATATGTGTCCCAAAACTCTAGAGAGATAAATAGGGATCATGTGTTGAAGATGACCTTGAGTTTATGAATCACAGGTGATTCTATTTTTTATTACATATTATATAAGCCTTCAACTGAACCTGAAGTAATAGACATTTTTGTCAAAACGCTTACTAGAGATGCTCCCAATCAGATGTAGCTGACTGCATGTCTCATATTATCTGAAATTGAGCTTTCAAATTGAATCTGATCTCGCTAGATTGATCTTCTATCTTGAAATTTGTCAAGGTCTTCTGTAGACACGACTTTGCTTTCGAAAACCCTCCGACACAGTAGCTACAGCCCATCATAGCTACATACCCGTTTGAAATTGTTGGGTGGGACCTCATAGGCCATTTTCCAAAATTAGAGATATGAAATAAGTATATAGTGGTCTTAACGGACTACTTAACCCGATGGTATGAGATAGAAGCCATACTAGACACATTATTAGCAACAGTGGAAAATTTCATGATACAAAAAGTACTACTCTCGCATTCATGCCCACATATAATACTATTCGATCAAGGAAAAGGAGAGATTATGAAAATCAAGATCAACACACAAAAGACTGGTGAGCATATATTACCCAATTAGGAAACCTTTCCTTTTAGAGTCTTTCATGTATAGATGGATGGGCCCATATGAAATCACAAAAAAAATAAGATCCTTAACCCACATGGAGAGACATCTACAAAAAGGCACAACTACATGTGCACATGTCCATAATCCTTCAAAGAGAGTGATCAAACTCCCTAGAAACAAAATGGATGGACATAATAGAAAACCCAACAACAACAAGAGTAGCAAGTCCACACCCACTTAAGACAACAACCTACATCATACACCACAACAGAGAAGGTTAGACAAAAACAAGAACAACATCTCCATGCCCACCCCCAACAATAGACACCTGTGTGATAAACCAACAATGCCAATACCCAATCACTATTGGAAAATTCAACCATGATAGAGAAGCTGACAAAACCACAAAGATGAGAAGAACTATATAATAGCCTAGGAGAGCATCAAGAGTGATCTTGCAAGATTATTGGACATGCATTATATTGACAATATGTTTTTTTATCATCCATCAAGGGATATATCCATTAGGGCCAAAAACGCTTCAAAAAAGACACTTGTAAGAAAATGATTAAGTTTCTAATTGGTTGAGATTTTGAAATAATGAAATCTCCAATTTTGATTGCTCGGATGTGATTAATGAGAGAATATTGAATTCATTGAAGAGGTCAGCCATTAATTGTCCCTCATCTTTAATTTACGTCAAGGTCACCTTTTCGGCTGTTTTTTTCTTAGAACTTGGGAGAATTTGTATTTTTGAGAAATGTCCACCTATATCGCGTTCGTCTACTCCTGTATCTTCTTTTCACATGCTCTTTCTCCATTATCTTTTACCATTCTCATCTTTGTGCTCACTTTCTTATCAATGTGAGATTCATTTGTTGTTGATATGCTAAAATGTTTAGCAATACCTCTGCAAGTAATACAAATGTGAGCACATGCAAGTACAAACTTACCATCCAACTAGATCCAATTTATTCATCTTGGAGAAGTATACATCGTCGAGTACTAACAAACGACATGGAGGCCAACAGATTGCGAACTCAAGAAAAGAAACATATAGATTTGTGGGTGGATGGAAATATTTATCCCAAGGATTCTTCAACAGATAAACCTCCTAATTTTTAAAATATTGATAAATACTATGTGAGATATATTGGGGAAGGTTATAATGGGATGCTTGGCTATTGTAAAAGGTTATACTATGCATCTTACATATACATGGCTCAAATGAATGAAATGAGATAAGCATTATTTATTGCACAAACAAGCATTTTTGAGCTTAGGAATAAAAGTGATGTTTTGAAAAATGCTAATAAGTCATTACAAGACAAGCTAGCACACTTAAAGAAAACTCCAATAGGATTGAGAGAGAGAAAGAGACCATTAAATAATATAACTAGCTTTTGTGAGAGAGTAAAGAAAAGAAGATTGAATCTTGCAAAGAAATATGTCTCTAACATGTCAGGCATTAATATTCAAGAGAGTGAGAAGAGAATCAGTATTTTAAAAGAGACCATGAATAAGAATGATATTTTGAGGATTCTTAAGTCACCTCAGAATATGGATTTGAGAGGCCTAACTCTCAAAGAATTGGTCAAGGACTTAAAGAACACAGTAAAACCAAACAAAATTGTAGAGACATGTGATATTGTGGGCATTAGTTGAAAATGTTATCATGCTATCTCAAGATTATGGTTTAAAAATATAAAATGCAATATAATAATTGCATTTGGGTTTTCTCAAGCCCTTAGAGTATCGGTTGCAACAAGGACTTCCATGAATTGTAAGATTCCACATGTTTTTGGGAAATACATTCATATTGAAGTGTTTATGCCATACGAAAAGACAAAAAGAAAATCTAGTTTTAAATACAATGCGTTTAACAATATATAGGTTGATCTAAGAAGAGTGTAGATTGCAATGGTTCACATGTATAGACTCACGTTAGAGGAACGTCACGTTTTTTTGAAGTTTTCCTTAAAGTTAGATGAAGCACATATTCAAAAAGGACAAAAGATGGAAAGAGTCAACATTTGCATCATGAACAAGGCATTGGACTACAACAATGGTGCACGCACCAGTGCATGAGTTCTAATCTAAGATGGAGATTTGGTGTACCAATTGAGAATCATCAAACACTAAACTTACAAATTTCACCCATTGTTGATGAAAATACCTAGATAAACACAAATTGATGTGTATAAATAGCAACACCCAAATCTTTTTACTGAAGTATGTCAGCAAAGAATGCTTGTTGCTGAGAATCCTCAGTACCCAAATTCTTTTGAAGCATGAAATCAGCAATCTCACAATACGTTACTAGAGAATGAATCTGTAAGACATGTGATAACGCTTGATTGTTAGCATTTAGCAATACCAAAAGTTCTTCCATGGTATCTGAGCATGAAAGGCCATCATAGAGACCATCTATCTGGTATTCTTCCTACAAAACACCTCCAATCATCAATTCTTTTTCTTTTCTTTTTACATACTACCTATCATCTCTAGGCATATTAGAAATATGCTGAAAACACAAAGTACTTTTAGTGGATACACCATAAATACATGAGAAAAAATTGCCGTTGTTGCCAGGAGGCGAGAGCTTTCCTTGACTTATGCCACCATTGTCTCGCAAGACAGTGCTACCTAGCAAAAATATGGCTCTTCTACTGGAAGATGGGAATCCCTCAAAGAATCCTTATTTCTCTGATGATTAATACAAATAGTCATGAACTAGACATCTCTCTTCCCATCCTTGCTTCGGATCTGTGCATAGGAAGACCTATCATCCAAAACCTTTGTCTCCATCTGAGACTTAGTAATAAATGGCTACCCCAAAATAATAGGATAAGAACAAGAGTTTTGTACAAAGAAATGATAAGACTCACCCACATCTTCAATAGAAATCTTCAGATTTGGACAAGGAGCATATAAATCTCTTGCAGTGTTGTTGGCCGCACACATGTACCAACCATGATCCACATCAACTGGCCATCTACTAGTATCATATAAACCTCTCACAATTACATTAATCTCAAAACCAAGATCCAAAAGAGAAACACAAGGAGTCTTGATCTCACCAAGCTTGACGACAGTTTTTGTAGTCACATGAGCCCAATGACTTCAAGAAAAATGGCTACGAGACACCAATCTAGGCGCATCTTTGCTCTCATCATACTGTGCAGGCTAAAGTAAAGGATGAAGAGACTTCTTGGGCTGCATACATAGAACTCTGTCTGTAGGCTCCTTAATGGTCTCTTCATTAGAATCAACCTCCTCAATCTATAATCCATAGAGAATAGCCTCGACAACAACTAAAGCCTCTCGATGGATCATATCTTGTGTTGGCTCTTCAATAATTTGGCGCTTTCTTTTTATGATGTCAATAATAACATCATGAAACTCTCTTTTGGCAATCCCCAAAACTTCTCCAAGAGTAAATTCAATTTTGCAATTAAGAATTCGATCCTCAAGTACCTTTTTCAAGTCTATGAATGTCTCGATGTCGGATAGCAGCTTGAGTCTAGGTTGCTTCTTTGGCTTCAAATCCTTTAACTTTTGGGGCTTTTGGTCTTCTTGCACTTTTGTCTTTTGCACGTCGGCCATACTCTGCTCCAGTCTTGAAGAAGAAGGCTCAAGAACTAGCTCACTCCTCTCCTAGTTGTCTTCTTTGATCCTTTAGGTTGATCATTATCTCTTTTGCGGTTTTCTTCAACAAGTACTTCAAACCCTTGAGATTTTGCAATATAAGCATAGATAGAGAAGACATCTACGTGATCATTCCATTCAGTCACTTTCCTAATTGCATCTCCTATGAATGAAAGTTAAGATGATGAAGCTTTACCTTGCTTTTCTGCATGCAGTGCATAGGACCATAGAGGAGACTTATATTTCCGTAAGTGCTCCAATTGAAGACCATAGGTAGCAGCTTCTCTTGTCGCCTCTTGCTTCACATAAGAAGAACATAAGAGAGTTTCCTCCAATAATTTCTTCATACCTCCTTTGCCAAAAAAAAATTGAGTGGTTCCCCTGTGTCTCCGAAACATATCATCCTATCCTTCCAAACCACCAACTTCAATCTTTTCACCTCTTCAAAGGCTTGATAGTCCTTGCGCTCATGGTCTAGACTATCGCACCATATACAACGGCGTACTCGATCACTTCTAGAAGAATTCATAGGATAGAAGCTTGAGTCTAGGTTGCTTCTTCGGCTTCAAATCCTTTAACTTTTGGGGCTTTTGTTCTTCTTGCACTTTTGGCTTTTGCACGTCGGCCATACTTTGCTCCAGTCCTAAAGAAGAAGGCTCAAGAATTGGCTCACTCCTCTCCTAGTTATCTTCTTTGATCCTTTAGGTTGATCATTATCTCTTTTGCGGTTTTCTTCAACAAGTACTTCAAACCCTTGAGATTTTGCAATATAAGCATAGATAGAGAAGACATCTACGTGATCATTCCATCCAGTCACTTTCCTAATTGCATCTCCTATGAATGAAAGTTAAGATGATGAAGCTTTACCTTGCTTTTCTGCATGCAGTGTATAGGACCATAGAGGAGACTTATATTTCGATAACTGCTCCAATTGAAGACCATAGGCAGCAGCTTCTCTTGTCGCCTCTTGCTTCACATAAGAAAAACATAAGAGAGTTTCCTCCAATAATTTATTCATACCTCCTTTGCCAAAAAAAAATTTGAGTGGTTGCTCTGTGTCTTCGAAACATATCATCCTATCTTTCTAGACCACCAACTTCAGTCTTTTCGCCTCTTCAAAGTCTTGACAGTCCTTATGCTCATGGTTTGGACTATCGCACCATATACAATGACGTACTCGATCACTTCTAGAAGAATTCATAGGAGTAGAAGAGGATGGGATAGAAGTTGGAGCTAGGTTAAGTGGTTGTTGATCTCTTCTGGCCACCTTTATTTGAAACTCCTTTCGAGTTTTTTGAAATTTCTTCCACCATGTCTTCGATAGTTGGTTTAGTAGATGGCCCTACAACTGCCACCACCGAAACAAGCACAAGCATAGACATAGAAGTAGGCATACACATGGGATGTGAAGTAGGAGAGGAAGTGGAAGGAGCAACAGGAGAAGTGGAGGTAAGAGAAGACATCGTTAGAGGAGTTTGCATACCGTTTTGTAGGCGAGCCTTCCATCTTCGCCTCTTTGTCAATGTGGAAACTGCATCAACATCATCTTGCCAATCCATCTTCAATCCCATAGGTTGCGTATGGTCTTCAAGAAGCTCTCCCTACTCGTCCTGAAGTGCAAGATGAGCTGCATGCAAGAATAACTCCACTTCCTTTGAGTTTAGGTCTCTTTGCTCAAGTGCATCCAATTGGTTGTAACGTTCTTCAAACTTGCGTAATAACTCAAAAGCAACAAGTCCTTTGTCGGGCTGATAGACCCATTCTCTAAACACCTTCCGTATAGAAATACCATAATCCTCTAGAAAATATTCATCTTTGAGTGCCTTCTTGAAGACATTCCAGTTTGAATCTTGCACAAACAAATTAGTCGCTCTAACCTGCAAAAATCAGGCATGACAAGCAGTAGGAAATGGTTGCTCTAGTTGGTAGGAACACCAAAGAAACACATCTAGTTTTCAAAAGTTTTAAGATAAACTGAGACATTTCGACCATCAAATAATTTGCATTCACTTACCACAGCCTTGATGGCTTTGGTTGCTCCATGCATATGATCTTGTTTTTTATGCAACATTCATTGTTGATCCAATTGTTGTTGATGTAATTGATGCTACTACTGCATCATAGATAATTGCATCTGTTGATTCTGCATCATAATAGCTGAGAGTTTACAATAAATTCTTCATCTCATCGGTCAAAAACTAAGAAGCACTTGATGATGACGTGGGTGGAATATTCAAAGAGTCTCCCATCTCGACAATCAAAAGCTTCACGTTAGGTTCACCATGTGTCGCATGAATATCGTGCACACAGTTTTGAATGTCACTCGTCGCAGGGATGCTAAGTGAGATGAGAATAATGGATCAAGAGTACTCAAATTCATATTAAATCATGGAGTGAAGGAATGGTTAGGATTCTCATTCGAACAATTTCATGTGATGCAATTGTGAAAGCTCTAGTTAACTTTTAATACAGTGCTTCGGAATAGTTCAAAAGGAGTTTCAAGAGCTTAGATGAGGATTTGGCAAATATGGATTTACAAGGTCATCTCACATGAGACAATACAAGAGATTAGGTTGGTAAAGGATGCTTTGAAAGCAAAGTAGGAAATAGTGACATCTTGTACCTTGAATCAATGTTCGGCTATTTGATTGTTGCTGCTTTATGCGTCAAGATAGAGATGTGAGAGTCACTTGGAGGATATCTTATGTCCTGGGACAACTTATCCAAGGTGGCAGAAGTCATTTGAGTGTCTCGTTCTGGTCCACTATAGTTTTAGGGGTGCTTCAACCACATGCCAGCAAGTAAACAACTACGTATTTTATCTACAAGTTTGATTGGCTTCTCATGATCTCATTATACTGTCACCTTAGCTTTCTTGCAAGTGAACTTTTCCCTTGACAAAGAGGCCTTCAAGCTTCTTCCATGTCAATTCAGCTTCTTGTATTGACTCCACCATTATTCTTGCAAGCTTCAAAAATCAGATTGCTTTCTCCTTTTGAGATGGCAAGAAGCTTCTTCAAGAATAAAGGCGATTCAGAATTTGGATAGTTCTTGGCCCTAGAATTTCCCGAAAAAAGCATTGGTTCTCATGCATGGATGTGGCTTAAGTTTGCTGTTGTTTCTTCTCAATTTTTGCGGTTGAGCACAAACGAAGCACTCTTACTCTTTTTCTCTCTTCCTCATGTAAGACGACAACCCATGCATTATCTCTATCGAGCTCTCTTGATGTAAGCTTAACTAATCAATTGGTTGACTTCAAGGCTATAGCACAAGTCGTGGCCTCTCAATACATTCATCCAGTAGAAGAGTTATTCAACCCATGCTTCCTTAAAGGCATAGTTGGAGATTTCATCCAATCTTGATGTTAATAATTTGTAGCAGTAATTCCAACTTATGAGCATTTTCTATAGCTTCCCAGTTTACACGGCCCTCTTGAGCCTGTATAAAACTTTCTCAAGAAGATAATACCAGGATGTATACAAAGAATGCAAATGTCGGATGTAGCAATACTTTGCTTAAATATCCATGATATAAGCAAATAACTTTTAACTTTCAAACCAATTTCACTTTCGAAGTCACATACTATCTATGCTGGCAAGATCCGAATTACAAATCACATGGGAAAAGACCAAAGCGAAGGGCTAACTTTGCAATCTTTTCCTCAAGTCCTTGACTCTTCAAAACGAAAACCTTCATATGAACCAATTTTACATAAATTGTGCCCTATTAAAAAAACATGCATTGAAAAAGAACTCAGTGCCCAATCACTCATGAAGTTTGCAAATTAGAATCCATGCTTATGCAATCAATCGAGCAATGCTCCCAGACAAAGAGAATGTGCCTAGCCTACCTATATGTGCTCGTGCATCATGAAAACACTAAAGACACACACAATGGAAAATAAATTTGTAATGACGCTGAATTAAGAGTCCAAAATCTTGGCAAAAAATTGCACCCTTAGGTTTGAAGTAGTAGATGCACAGCGTCATGACATCCGCCCCCTCCAAACTTGCACATCCTCCGGATGGGCCACAGCTACCCAACCTCATCACTGCCAAGCTTGACGGTCAAAGCAATATCTTCATCTTCAGCAAAAGCATCTTCAATATCCACATCTTCATCTTCATCCTTTCCTAGATCAAGCCCTTCATAAATCCTATCATCCAACTTCTCAAGTGCATAGGTTGCATTATCTATTCTTTTAAATAGTTTGATTCTCTTCCCTACAATCGGGATCCGCAAGGCCATACCATCAAGTTATACTAAGGAATATGTAACATTATCATGAACATGTTGCACTAGATAGGGCCCAAACCATCGTCTCGCAACCTTGTTGATAGCATTATACTGATTGTCTAGACTACTCTCATGGACCAACATCCAATCTTCCTCTTTAATCTCTTAAGACCCAATCTATGTTTGCTATCGAAGTGGTTTTTGTTGTGAAATATGGACTCTCTGAGCTTTTGAATTTTTCTCTCAATATCTTCACGTCTTCTCTCCAACTAACGAATATGAAGAGCCAAAATATCTTCTCTAGACATTTCTTCTTACTACCATGGTAAAGCACTCCAAGTAAGTGTGCAAGTCTATGTAGGCATGACTGGCTTCTGCCCATACATAAACTCAGCTAGCATATATCTTGTAGTCACACTGTGAGTAGTGTGATTGGACCATAAGGCATAAGGCAACAACCTAAGCCACTCCCAAACCCATCCACCACATGCTTTGGCCAAGGCTTTCCCAATCCACGGATGGGCTATTTTTCTCTTTCCATTTCCTTCTAGATTATATGTTGAAGTCAAAGAAATTTTAATGCCAAGGCGGGAGAAAAATTCTCTAGCCTCATCAATATCCAACTCACCTCTATCTGTAGTAACTTTCCTAATACAACCATACCTGCAAAAAACATCATCCCTTGCTTGTGAAAGTATATCACCTACTGGGTTGTCTTTACTTGCTATGTGCCTAAACTCAGGATTCATGGATTTTATGTACCCAATAAACCTAAGCATGGCAATATATAGGGTATAAAAACTCATGATCATACCTAAAAGAGGCAAACAATATTTAGTCTCAACCACCACAGTAGCTCCAATGAAGTACTCTGTCATTCTTGAGAGTTGTGACAACTCCCAAGAGCTCTCTTTTAACTTGAGGATACCTTCGTTGTCGCTTGTTTAGGACTTTTTCTCCAAACCGAATAGCATACCTATTCCCATCTGCATCATCTTGGCCAACAACCCATCCAATGATGATAGGACTAGTATCAATAGTAAGCACAATAGGTTTTCCACACTCATAATCTGCCTTTCGAAGAGTCGGAGTAGCTCTCAATAATTTCTTCAGTTTCGGCATGGCTTTAATATGTTTTATCCTCCCAAGAAAAATGTTGCCCTTTTATCAAGAGGTGTTAAAGATCATTCGCAATATGAGCAAAGTGAGGAATCCAAATAAGATAGAACATACAAGCTCCAAGAAACCTACGAACCTTTGAAATAGAGGAGCAAGTCTCCACAATCTTTTCCATGGCATCAACCTTCACAGGAGAAGGCTTCCTGCCATAATATCCACACATATGACCAGCAATCAAAACTTCATTGGCACCAAAAATAGACTTCAACCCTGACAAGGTTAAATTCATTTCCTCCAGTCTGCAAAGTATCCTCTCAACATCTCTAATATGTGAAGCCACAAAGAACCTGCATCCATGATTATCTAAAGAATCATCTTCACCTTCTTCCAAACAACCCTTGATTGGTAAGTTATCAATGAAAGGCATAGTAAGCTCAGGAATAAAATATCCTAGAACCTTTTTCATCCCATTCATCATATGGGCAACAGAATTGGTAGCTCCCTATGGAAGCATACACATTCGGACAAGTCCTAAGGATGTATTCATTGTAGTCAAATCTCTGCTTTCAAGGGAAAGCTAGAACTGATCATATCCAGAATAAAGATCACCAAGAGAATAGATAGCCAGCAAAAGCTTTAGCGAACTCATCTTCAATAGGTCCAGCACCAAAATTTTGAATAGTGACCTTGTTTACTAGTTGTAGGTCCTGTATAAATCTGAGTTTCCCATTCTTCTTGGGAACTATGAACCATCTGTTGGAATATGGAGCTGAAGATGGCTCTAGAATTCCCATCCTGATCTGCTCATTCAAGAACTCTACTAGTTTGGGCAAGTGAGCGCGGGACACAGGAATAGATCGTAGATTCCAAGGGAAATGAGGAATGGTAAAAATAACCATAGGCATCACAATCCTAGGATCAACACATCTAATCTCATACGGAAAGAAAGTAAAATCTTTTTCATGTCTGCATAACATCTCTTCAAAACATCTTACCTCTTCAGGAGGTAGGAAATCTTCAGTTCCAATCTTCATCTCTTTCAATGTCTCAGTTGAAAACTTATGCCCAATACTTGTAGGATCTCGTAAACGAGGTTGCATAGAAGATCTCTTCATCACTATCCAAAGGTAGCGGTCCTGCAACTAGTCTAACCTTCTTGTCAACTATCTTATATTTTTTCTCAACTCTGGCTTCATTGCTACAACTTGCAAATTTCACCCCTTGATGAAAATACCTTGATAAACACAAATTTTGTTGTGTATAAACAGCAACACCCAAATCTTTTTGTTGAAGTATGTCAGCAAAGAATACCTTTTGCTGAGAATCCTCAACACCCAAATTCTTTTGAAGCATGAAATCAGTAATCTCACAATACATCCCCAGAGAATGAACCTATAAGACATATGACAACTCTTGATTGTTAGCATTTAGCAATACCAAAAGTTCTTCCATGGTATCTGAGCATGAAAGGCCATCATAGAGACCATCTATCCGGTTTTCTTCTTGCAAAACACCTGCAATCATCAATTCTTTTTCTTTTATTTTTACATATTGCATGGCAGCTCTAGGCATATCAGAAATATGTTGAACACACAAAATACTTTTATTGGATACACCATAAACAGATCAGGAAAAACTGTTGTTGTTGTTGCCAAGAGGCGAGAGCTTTACCTGACTCGTACCACCATTGTCTCACAAGACAGTGATACCTAGCAAAAATCCGACTCTCCTGTTGGAAGAGGGGAATCCCCCAAAGAATCCTTATTTTCATGATGATTAATACAAATAGTCATGAATTGGGCAGCTCTCTTCCCATCCTTACTTCGGATCCGTGCATAGGTAGACCCATCATCCAGAACCTTAGTCTCCATCCGAGACTCAGCAATAAATGACTGCCCCTAAATAATAGGATAAGAACAAGAGTTTGTGCAAAGAAACAATAAGACTCACCCAAACCTCCAATAGAAATCTTTAGCTTTGAAAATGCAGCATATAAATCTCCTGCAGTGTTGTTGGCTGCACGCATGCGCCAACCATGATCCACATCAACTGGCCATCTACCAGTATCATATAAACCTCGCACAATTACATTAACCTTGGAACCATGATCCAAAAGAGCAACACAAGGAGTCTCAGTCTCACCAAGCTTGACGACAGTTTTCGTAGTCACACAAGCCTAGTGACTTTGAGAAAAATGGCTACGAGTCACCAATCTAGGAGCATCTTCGCTCTCATCATACTGTATGGGCTAAAGTAAAGGATGAAGAGACTTCTTGGACTGCATACATAGAGCTCTGTCTGTAGGATCCTTAATGGTCTCTTCATTAGAATCAACCTCCTCAATCTGTAATCCATAGAGAATAGCCTTGGCCAGCTAAAGCCTCTTGATGGATCATATCTTGTGTTGGCTCTTCAATAATTTAGCACTTTCTTTTTATGATGTCAATAATAACATCATAAAACTCTCTTTTGGCCCTCCCCAAAACTTCTCCAAGAGTAAATTCAATTATGCCTCCCTTTCTCTCAATTCCTAGTAAGCCATTACGATGATATTTTCCCCAAGCTCGACCTGTCTCTCTGATTCCGGATCGAGAAGATGGTCTTCTATTCCATACTCCAGATAAACTTGCCTTTTTATTCAATAATGTCATTAGCTGATTCAATTCTAGTTTCTTTTGAACAAGCTTCTCTTGCAAATTTTGTAATGATTGTGACTCCGCTTCTTCTATAGATTGTTGATCTTTGAGAGATAATTCACAAGGATTGATGAATCAATTGGTTGACTTCCAGGCTACACCATAAGTCGTGGCCTCTCAATACGTTCATCCAGTGTGGAAGAGTTATTCAGTCTATGCTTCCTCAAAGATATAGTTGGAGATTTCATCCAATCTTAATGTTGATAATTTGTAGCAGTAATTCCAACTTACGAGCATTTTCTATAGCTTTCGAGTCAACATGGCCATCTTGAGCCTGTATAAAACTTTCTCAAGAAGATAATACCAAGATGTATACAAAGAATGCTGCAAATGTCGGATGTAGCAATACTTTGCTTAAATGTCCATGATATAAGCAAATGATTTTTAACTTTCAAACCAATTTCACTTTTGAAGTGACATACTATCTATGCTGGCAACATCTGAATTACAAATCACATGGGAAAAGACCAAAGTGAAGGACCAACTTTGCATTCTTTTCCTCATTTCATTGAATCTTCAAAATGAAAACCTTCATATGAATGAATTTTCCATGAATTGTGCCCTATAAAAAAAACATGCATTGAAAAAGAAGTTCGTGCCCAATCACTCATGTAGTTTGCAAACTAGAATCCATGCTTATGCAATCAATCGAGCAATTCTCCCACACAAAAGATATTTGAATGTTCCTAGCTTACCTATATGTGCTCTGTGTCATGCAAACACTAAAGACACACATAATAGAAAATAAACTTGTAATGACACTGACTTAAGAGTCCAAAATCTTGGCAAAAATTTCCACCCTCAGGTTTGCAGTACTAGACATGCAACATCACGACATTCGCCCCCTCCAAACCTACAAATCCTCCGGATGGGCCACAGCTATCCATCCTCATAATCACTACCAAGCTCAATGGTTAAAGCAATATCTTCATCTTTACCAAAAGGATCTTCAATGTCCACATCTTCATCTTCATCCTCTCTTGGCTCAAGTCCTTTGTAAATTGCATCATCTAACTTCTCAAGTGCATAGGTTGCATTATCTCTTCTTTTAAATAGTTTGATTCTCTTCCCTACAATTGGGATTCGCAATGTCATTCCATCAAGTTCTACTAAGGAATATGTAGCATTGTCATGAACATGATGCACTAGATAGGGCCCCAACCATCGTCTAGAAACCTTGCTGATAGCACTATATTGATTGTCTAAACTGCTCTCATAGACCAACACCTAATCTCCCTCTTTAATCTCTTTAGGCCTCAATCTGTGTCTACTATTGAAGTGGTATTTGTTGCAAATTCTGGCCCCTTCGAGCTTTTGAATTGCTCTCTCAATATCTTTAGGTCTTCTTTCCAATTAACGAATACGAAGAGCCAAAAGATCTTCTCTAGACATTTCTTCTTACTACCATAGTAAAGCACTCCAAGTAAGTGTGCAAGTCTTTGTAGGCATGAGTGGCTTCTACCCATACATCAACTCAGCTGGCATATATCCTATAGTCACACTATGAATAGTGCGATCCGACCATAAGGCATAAGGCAACAACCTAGGCCACTCTCGAACATGTCCACCACATGCTTTGGCCAAGGCTTTCACAATCGGCGGATGGCCTCTTTTGCTCTTTCCATTTCCTTCTGGGTTATATGCTGAAGTCAAAGAAATTTTAATGCCAAGGTGGGAGAAATTTTCTCTAGCCTCATTAGCATCCAACTCACCTCTATCTACATTAACTTTCCCAACACATGCATACCTGCAAAAAACATCCTCCACTAGAAACTTACAAACCACTGAAGTAGACTTTGTTCGTAATGCTCTTCCTTCCACTTGATTTGTGAGATCTTCTTGTGCCGAAACAATATAGCACATCTTCCATAAACCAACAGGCATAGTAATCAAATCAAGAACCCACTTGTAATGAATACATAACATGTAGGTAGGATGAAGCTCATCTCTATGCCTCACTGAAGAGAACAACTGGAAATCAAGGCATGTCTCAACAAATTGTGAAATATCTCTATACATGCCTCTCCACTAATAGCATTCTTTGATCTTCTCATAGGTTTCCCATACATCTCAATGTCTGTCCCAAAGACTTCCATGGAATTTGAGGGCTGAAATGATGAATGGGTTGCCTCTTACCCATCCAAACTCCAATCCTCACTAAGAGAACTAAAGAGGGGCACCACCTAGTCAAAGTAAGGATGGGCTAGGACATCCCTTTTCTCAAAGAGAATCAAAAGAACCAAGACACAACTTCACAAGAGAGAATATATGTATTAGATACCATATTCGAACATGAGAGAGAGAGAGAGGAGAGGAGAGGGAGACAAGAGGAGAAGAGGTAAAGAAAGCTTGCCACTATGTATTCATGGAATGCGAAGATGAGAAGAGAGGGAGACAAGAGGAGAAGGCGTAGAGAAAGCTTGCCATTAGGAGAAGAGGTATAGGAAGCTTGCCATTATGCTATATAATAAAACAACTCACTCATAGCTTACCTCAAAGAGATGAACTAGCATGAGGGTATTCTAGAGTGCTCTTATGTGCTTGTCATCCTCCTTCTCCCTCATTCTTGACATTCTCCATGGGCTCTTTATATAGCCTCCATTAGGGATTAGATTAAGCTAATCTTCTTGATTAACATAATCCTAGATTATATATGTCATCTTTGAAAATATGGAGAATAGTGGATGGGACAAGTCCCCACCTTGATCATCATGCAAGAAGCCAAGGGTGGTGGTAGACAAAATAGAGAAAGGAAAAGATTACAAGAGGTGGGTGCCCAAAGCACATTATTATAATATATTTACAAGAAGGATAGAATGGAAAGTTGGTGTGGTGAAAGAGAGAAGAAAATTGCATGTAGCCAGCAGTCTGTGCCTTCATAACTTCAAATCGGTAAATAATCTGAAAAAAAATTCTTTTGCAACTTTGTAGACCAGGTCGAAACCGATCGGGTAGCGTGGGAATTTTCTTGAAATTCATGTTTCCTTGGGAGTTATTGAGATTATTAAAAATGGCTTCCAAAAGCTGCTTTGACTTTAGTCCCCCATATATATATATATATATATATATAAATACATATAAGCATGTGACAGAAGGGGTCCATGCTTGTAAGCTTTTGTGTAAGATCCAAATAACACATGATGTGGATATTGACTTATGTACTAGGGTGAGGTGTCCTCTAATGATGGTGATAGATTCCAAATCTTAGTGATGCAGGCGGAACCCATGTGTAGTTGGAGGCTAGTCCTTTGAAAAATCTATGCACTCACTCAACTCCTAGGTGTAATCCATTTCCATCTTCAATAAGATAACCATCCTTTTACCCTTTACATTGACATCCCTCCTAAGAACTTGTTCCCCCCATTTGCTAGAGTTATCATAATCGAGAAGCAATGTAGCATACCTAGTGCTTGAAGAATAAACCCAAAGTGATATGGTAAGGCTCTTGATAGGGATTTTGGCCAAATTTTGTGGTAGAAATCCGGTTTGTAAACAACCCAGATCATTATCCCTCCCCTTAGGCTAGAGGCATTCATGCCTCTCTAGCTTGCAAATAATGGTCCAATAGAGCAAGGAGGATTGCACCCCCTCATTGGTGGCTCTTCATTGAATGACTGCTCCAAAGTGTTCATATTTCTTTGAAAATAAGGCTTCAGTCGCTATCCATTTACCCTTGTCTGTGAACTCTCCCATCCATGTCACCTAGCTTATAGCTGCCATTTGGATATCTCCTTATGACCATGAATGGCCCTTTCCACTTGAACATAAGTTTAGCAGCATTTCTATTATCAAAGCGGTTATCAAAGTGTAGCACAAGTGATCCTTCCCTTATGTGTTTGCTAGCCAGCTTATTATTAAATGTCTTCCTCCTCTCTTCAGCCTGCATGGAATAGTGTTGGGATGTTACTTCTCTGTCTAACTCCAACCTCTCTAGATCCAAGATCCTTTCCTCTAACTTCTTATCTTGATTATTCTCTTGACTGGCTACTAAAACACGCAAAATGGCCAGTTCCACCTCTATGGGAAGCAAAGCCTCTTGGCCATAGACGAGGTGAAATGGAGTATAGCCATGTGAGGTTCTGAATGAAGTCCTATAAGCCCAAAGAGCTGCACTCCATTTGTTATCCCGGTGCTTGGGGTGCATGTGTACTTGCTTGGTAATTATCTTACAAATCAACTCATTCACTTTTTCAACCAAACCATTACACTATGGATAGTAAAGAGTAGAATGCATGCGCTTGATTTTTAGCCTTTCCATTAGCTCCCCTACTAGATTGACCCTAAAACCAGGACCCCAGTCAAAGATAATTTCCAAAGGTGTGCCAAACTTGCAATAAATATTTTTAAACACAAATTTTTCCACTTCTTGGGCTGTGATCCTACTAGTTTCTGAAGCCTCTACCCACCTCATCATTGTTGAGATATCGAGCTCCACTCGTGATACGCCAGGGTGACCGTTGTGTATTTATGTCACCGACTTGTTAGTTGCAGATGCGGTTGGTACACCGCCCCTGAATAATAGCTACATGATAGCTATCCTTATCTACTCTAGTTCGTGGCTCAGTTAGTATGCCACCTTAGTTAGTTGAGTTTGGTTTGAGACCCATATAGAGGGTTCTTCTATTTCTTTGTACTTGAGTTCTTTTGGCTTACACAACTAAGAAGAGGAAAACTGTTTTCAGCCTCCACCCTTGTGTGTCTTCCCCCATTGTGCAAGCAAGAAAGCTTCAAGCGAGACTCCTTCCTTCTCTCCCACAATCTTGACATGGTATCAGAGCCTTGTTCGTGGTAAGGAGCTCAAGAAAGCAAGCCAAGCTCGCGGTGTTCTGGTAAGAGGAGCAGTGTTGCTTTCATTTTCTGTTTTGGGAGCAGATCTCTGCAGGTAGCACAGCCGGAAAGTGCAGGAGTGCATTGTCTCAGGTTGAGACGCCCTTCGCGGTGAAGCAAGAGGACAGTATATGCTGCGGGCGAGGGCTTTAGCCCTCGGCGACCTTGTTTTTTTGATTTGAGGCCATTTCGGGGCCTGTTTTGGAGGCGGAAGTTTTCTGCACGCACTCAGGAAAAGGCCCAATTTTATGCTGTGCAGCCACTGTTCTACAGGTTGGTGAAAAGTTACTGTAGAAATTGCATCGTATGCTTGTGCGCAGAGACATTGGGAGTTACAGAATCATCCCTGTTGCCTGTTGATGCAAAATCGTCACTAGGAAGTGACTGTGTGGTCAAATACCACTTTCGCCAGTTTTGCAGATTTTCCCTTGTGAGGGTGAAGCTGTGGTTTTTGCAGTGACAGAATTTTTTGCAGTCTTCTGTAATGGCATCTGATTCTCTTTCACAGATTGTCACTGAAAAGCTTGACAAGAACAACTTCCAAGCATGGAAGTTTAGAATGACGAATTTCCTTATGGGAAAAGGATATTGGGAATTTGTTGCAGGAAATGAAGAAGAACCAGTTCTTCCTGATGTTCCCAATCAACAGCAAATGCAGGCATTCAAAACATGGCATGAGAGAGCCAGGAAAGTTATGTATTGGCTGTCTATCAGTATTTCAGACTCTATGATTGTGCATATTCAGGATGCAAGTACGCCAAAGGAGGCATGGGATACTTTGTCAAAAATGTATAGCACAAATACGCAAGCCAGGAAAATGCAGCTCAAGCAAGAGTTGCATAATGTGCAAAGAGAAAGTATGAGCATCAACGACTACCACATGAAGGTGAAGAAGATTGCAGATGCACTTGCTTCCATTGGGTCGCCAGTGGAAGATGATGATTTAGTTTCCGTGACCTTGAATGGTCTAGGAAAGGAATATGCACAGTTTCGGACATCCATTTCAGTTCGTGAAAGATTTCCTGATTTTGAGGAGTTGATTGCTCTTCTAATTTCTGAGGAACAGAGAAATGGTGGTGCATCTTCTTCAGGAGGAACTTCAAAAGAAGCTGTCTTCTACTCAAATGCTGGAAGAGGTAGAGGCAGAGGTAGAGGAGGCCGATTTGGAGGCCGTGGCAGAAATCAGAATATGCAGCAAACTCAAGAAAACCAGTCCTATGGAGGAGGACGCGGTAACTCTAGAGGCAGGGGGAGCCAAAGAGGTCGTGGTGGATGGCAAAGAGGTCAAAATGCAAACAGTAATGTTGAATGCTACTACTGTGGTAAAATGGGTCATATGGCTAAAGACTGCTATAAAAAGCAGAATGACATCATGAATGGAAAACTGCAACAAGGGAATTATGCATCTTCTAGTAGACAGGGTGATGACAGAAATGAGCATTTGTTCATGGTGCAGCACATGAACAATTCTATGACAAGTGCAGAAGAAAGCAATGATGTATGGTATGTTGACTCAGGTGCATCAAACCACATGACAGGTCATGCAGAATGGATGGAGGATGCAAGGAAAATGGAAAAACCAGGATTTGTGGAGACTGGTGATGATACTGCACATCCTATTGTGCAGATTGGAAAAATTCCCTTGTCTATGCAGGATGGGAAAAAGAAATACCTGTCTGATGTATTTCATGTCCCGAATATCACCAAGAATCTGGTTTCTGTTGGTCAAATGGTTGAACAGGGCTTGCAGGTCAGATTTAATCCTCATGGATGCTTTGTTGAGGATATGAAAAATAAAGGTCGCTTGATAGCAAAAGGAAAGAAGAAGGGCAGAATGTTTACATTGGATGCAGACATGTCTGAATTGAGTGCAGCAATGTTTGCACATGGGACCGGTGTAGTTGCAGATATTGATATCTGGCATAAACGCATTGGTCATGTTAATGTACAACGACTTAAATCAATGCAGGCCCAAAATATTGTTGCAGGATTGCCAAAATTCAAGGTTGCAGAAATGCATAAGGTATGTGAAGCCTGTCAGTTTGGAAAACAGGCAAGGAAACCATTTCCTAGACATGTTCAAGAGAGTGAGAAGCCATTGGAATTAATCCACTCTGATGTGTGGACTACTAAAGCTGCATCTCTTGGAGGCTGTCATTATTTTGTCACTTTTATTGATGACTATAGCAAAAAAGTTTGGGTGTATTTTATGAAAAAGAAAAGTGAAGTTTTTGGGCATTTCAAAACCCTTAAAGCTATGGCTGAAAAAGAAACAGGTCTGCAAATAAAATGCCTAAGGTCAGATGGAGGGGGAGAGTACCTCTCAAATGAGTTTGCAAAGTTCTTGCAGGAGCATGGCATAAAGCAGCAATATTCATGCAGTTATACCCCACAACAAAATGGAATTGCAGAAAGGAAAAACAGGCATATTGGAGAGGTATCTCGTGCCATGCTCAATGAAAAAGACTTGCCAGATTTTTATTGGGCTGAAGCAGTTGCTACAGCAGTCTACATAATGAACAGGACTCCCACTGCAGCAATACATGGAATGACTCAAGAGGAGAGGTATACTGGTAGGAAACCAGATATTTCTCATTTGAAAATTTTTGGTTGCATTGCCTATGTACATGTGCCAGATGAGCTGAGATCCAAGTTGGATCCAAAAGCTGAGAAGTGCATCTTTATTGGTTATTCTCTGCAGCAAAAAGGGTATAGATGCTATAACCCTTCTACTCGTAAGTTTACAGTGAGCAGAGATGTTGTTTTTGATGAGATGAGTAGCTGGTATAAACCAGTAAATGTGATTGATGATGTAGATGCACAAAATGGTAATGCTGCACAAAATTCACAGCAGCAGTCACAAAATATTAGTGGACCTGGAGCGTCCTCTAGCAATGGTTCACATTCTTCGCCATGGACAGGCAGATTGAGATCAGGAGAATCTTCTGAAGGCAGCGCAAATAGTGGTATGCAGGTATCACGAAAAGGAAAAGAGAAGGTAGATCAGCCCATGTTTGATGTGAATGCAGGTCACTCTTATGTGAATGGTGAATCCAGTGGCTCAGAACAGAGCATTGATGATGAGTTGGGTATTCCTTCTATTGTTACACCTGGAGTAAGGAAGACCAGGGATGTTTTGAGAGCACCTGGGAGTGAACCTACTTTGCGCAGGTCTATGAGAGCTAGGTATCCTGTGGATAGGCTGAAATATGATGGATTTACAGCCATTCACTATGCATATATGGTCAAAGTGATACAGGAACCAGAACCCACTTCTTTTGAGCAAGCCATGGGAAAAGAAAAATGGGAGAAAGCCATGGATGAAGAAATGGATGCCTTGGAAGCAAATGCTACATGGGAATTGGTACCTTTGCCTAAAGGTAAGAATGCAATTGGCTGTAAGTGGGTTTATAAGGTGAAGCACAATGCAGATGGTTCTGTGAACAGATACAAGGCAAGATTAGTGGTCAAGGGGTATGCACAAACATATGGCATTGACTATGAAGAAACATTCAGTCCGGTTGCAAGGATGGCAACCGTAAGAGCAGTCATTGCTATGGCTGCATCAAAGGGATGGTCTTTACATCAGATGGATGTAAAGAATGCCTTCTTCCATGGTGATTTGCAAGAAGAGGTCTATATGGAGCAGCCACCAGGTTATGTGCATGATGTTCATCCTGAGTTTGTTTGCAGGTTGAAGAAAGCCTTGTATGGCTTGAAGCAAGCACCTAGAGCATGGTCTGACAAGATAGGACAGTATCTTGTCACTATTGGCTTTCAGATTTCCAAGGCAGATTTCTCACTTTATGTGAGAAAAACAGAGAAAGGTATTATGTTACTTGTCATTTATGTTGATGATTTGATTATGACAGGTGACAGTGATGAAGATATCCTTCATGTGAAAATGCTATTGAAGCAGAAGTTTGAGATGAAGGATTTGGGAGAGCTGCGTTATTTCTTGGGCATTGAGGTGATTAGATCACCAAGTGGGATACAGCTCTTGCAGAGGCAGTATGGATTGGACATGTTGTCCAAATATGGGATGACAGGCTGTAAGCCTATTTCAGTTCCTTTGGAGCAGAATGTGAAGCTGAGCACAGATGCAGGTGAGTTTCTAGAAGACCCTACTATGTACAGACGCATAGTAGGAAGTTTGATTTATATGACTATTACCAGGCCAGATTTGAGCTATGCTGTTGGATTGGTAAGTCAGTTTATGCAGGCTCCAAGGAAACCACATTTGGATGCGGCTAGACGCATACTCAGGTATGTGAAGTCCACATTGCAGTATGGACTATTTTATGAGACTGGGGTTCAGATACAGTTGCATGGATACACTGATGCTGATTGGGCTGGTAGTATTTCTGATAGACGATCTACCAGTGGATATGTGTTCTCTTTTGGGAGTGCTGCAGTCACTTGGAGCAGCAAGAAACAGCCTACAGTTGCCTTGTCGAGCACAGAGGCTGAGTACAGGGGTGCAGCAATGGCTGCATGTGAGGTAGCTTGGTTGCATAAGCTACTTTATGATATGCATCAGTCTACAGATGGGCCAGTTGTCATTTATTGTGACAACATGAGTAGTATACACTTGGCAAATAACCCAGTCTATCATGCTAGAACAAAGCACATTGAGGTGCATTATCACTATGTGCGAGAGAGGGTTTTACTAGGTCTTATTGATCTAGTTTATGTCAGCACAGAGGATCAGGTAGCTGACATATTCACGAAGGCATTGGGCGTAGAGAAGCTGCGCAAGTTCAGAGACCTGCTTGGTGTGCAGGAATTGGGATTGAGCTCGAGGGGGAGTGTTGAGATATCGAGCTCCACTCGTGATACGCCAGGGTGACCGTTGTGTATTTATGTCACCGACTTGTTAGTTGCAGATGCGGTTGGTACACCGCCCCTGAATAATAGCTACATGATAGCTATCCTTATCTACTCTAGTTCGTGGCTCAGTTAGTATGCCACCTTAGTTAGTTGAGTTTGGTTTGAGACCCATATAGAGGGTTCTTCTATTTCTTTGTACTTGAGTTCTTTTGGCTTACACAACTAAGAAGAGGAAAACTGTTTTCAGCCTCCACCCTTGTGTGTCTTCCCCCATTGTGCAAGCAAGAAAGCTTCAAGCGAGACTCCTTCCTTCTCTCCCACAATCTTGACAGTCATGTAATCCACACCCATTATGATGTATTCCTTGCCAGACTGAGTTCATGGGAGTGGCCCTATTGCATCAATCCCCCATTTCTCAAATGGGCCATATGTAGTTATGGGATTGTGTTCCTCATGCACTAGCTTCCTTGGTCCGACCTTTTGGCAATCATCACGAGTGCGGCACCAATATTGCACATCTCGATGTAGACTAGGCCACACAAAACCGGCCTGGAGAATCTTCCTGCTGGTTATTTCTTGAGCCAAATGTCCGCCACAAACCCCCTCATGGCAGCTCTTAATCACATCCATAATCTCCTTTGTTGTTGGCACCCTTCTAAGCACTGCATCCTTTCCTTTGAAATACAACACCTCATTTATCAAGCGGTATTTCGTGGCCTTAGTAGCCAGCCACCTTTTCTCACTCTTACTCATATGTGTAGGTGCCTCACCATGCTCAAGAAAATAAAGCACATCTTGTAGTTGAAACTTACCCTAAAACAAGGGAAGCTTTACTGCAATGATGCCCATCATTACCTCTTTCAATTTTTCAACTGCTAGAGTATCTGCGTCGCCATTTGTGCGCCTTGGCACAAAATAGATTTGGGCTTTCTGTAGCTTTCTCATGAGAGTTTGAGCTTCTCTCATTTTCATTGCTAAGTCATCATTTTTACAAGCCCAGATTCCTTTCATTTGCTTAAAAATTAGCATAGAATCCCCAAAAATATTAAGTTTAGTGACACCATGTGAGAGATACCACCTCAAACCTAAAAGCAAGGCTTGATATTTTGCCTCATTGTTAGAATGGGCATCCTCCAAGTTGATACCTTCTCCATAAATTTTGTCACCTTCGAGAGTGAACACCACTATTCTTGCTGCCGCTCGGTCTTTAATACGCTTGTAGGTCCCATCAAAGTAGAGGGCATGGGCATTCTCCACCCGTGGTAGCTCCTCAAGAGGAGTTGTCTCCTCTTTTACATTTCCCTTCTCTTTTTCCTTCTTTTGATGGCATCTATGGGTCAATAAATCAGCTAGACAGGCCCGAGTAGAGTCCTCCACCTTGAAGGTGTAGTCAAACTCTTGGAGTTGTATCACCCATTTAGTGATTCTGGCTAAAACATCCATGTGCTCTAAGGCATATGGAAAATGCTCTTCTGTCTTGATCATTGTGAACGGCCTAGGGAGAAGATAAGGATGAAACTTTCTTATAGCAAACATTAGAGACAAAACCATCACCTCCACCATCTTGTACCCTCGTTCAAATGCTGTCATTACTCTACTAGAAAAGTAAACCAGCCTCATTAGGCCATTTTTAGCATCCTTTTGTATTAGTGCTGCCCCTAGAGCATCTTTCCTAAAACTCGGGTTGACAAAAAACTCTTGATCCCAGCAAAGCTGTAAAATTATAGAAAGGGTGCTAAGAGTCTTCTTCACATCATGAAAGAACCTTTCACTTTCGTCACTCCACAGGAGCTCCTCAAAGTGGGTCAACTGTTGTAGTGGAAATACTAATTGGGAGAGGAGATGAATGAACTGCCCCATTTATCGCACCTTCTGAATGAAAGACGCTAGTTACTTCACAGAAGATGGTGATGGCACCGCCAATAGGGCCTTAACTTTGTTTGGATCTGCTTCAATGCCTCTCTCACTTACGACATGCCCTAACAAAGCTACACTGCTTTCGCCAATGTGACACTTCTCATGGTTTAACTGCCCCCCCATTTGTGTGAGGCGGTTGAAAGCTTCATCCACCTTCCCTAGATGTAAAGCCTTAGAACTATAAATACAAAAATCATCAATAAAGACCCTAACAGATTTCCCAAAATATGACTGGAAGACATAATTCATGAATCGCTGGAAGGTAGCTGGGGCATTTGTTAATTCAAATGGCATTACTTTGTAAGCAAAACACCCCCAAGGCATAATGAAGGTGGTCTTTTGTTGATCCTCCTCAGCTATTCAGTTCTTGAAATAACCTGAATACCCATCACAAATAGTGTATCTCTCATTCCCGGCCACCTCATTGAGTATTTCATCCTGAAAGGGAAAAGAAAAGTGATCTCTCTTTTTTGCAGCATTTAGCGGCTTGTAGTCCACACAAATCCTCCATTTTTCATTCTTCTTGGGTGTTATCACTACAAGGTGAAACCCACTCTGAGTCCCCTATTGGATAGATGAAGCCTGCCTTCAAAAGTCGTTGCACCTCAGTGACTAGAGCATTTTGTTGAACTACTCCCAACTGCCATAGTCGCTGCACCATTGGCCTTGCTCCCTCTTTTAGGTTGATGTGATGTTGTACTGCTGTCACACCTGTGATGTGTTCATAATCAGAAATAAAAAGTTTAAAGTGTTTTATCACCACTTCCATGTAGGTTGCCTTCTCCTCAACTGATAGATCCTTAGCCAATATATTTTCCAAACCCTCCTCCTCGACCTTTGGAAACTGTTGCGGAACTTTACTACTAAATGTCCTTTTAATATAATCCCCATCACTTCTAGAGAGCTTTCTTCCTCCTCATTAGAAGACTCTTTCTTTTTCATAGATGGCCAACCCTCACTAGAAATCCATTCATCAGCGGTGGTCTCTAACACAAGATCCTCCTATTAGCCCTCCTTCATGTTGTAAATAGTGCTCTTTCATTTTTTTTGCAGCCCCTTCTGTGGCCTTAGCTCTAAAGTCCCTGTCTCCCAATCTTGTCTGGCTTTCATTCCCATTAGCCATGGTCGCCCGAGAATAAGTGGATAGCCTTCCCCCTTCACTAGCATCACATACATGTCAAGCTCCAATTGCACTCCACACACCTTTACCTTGACTTTCTTTATAACTCCCAAACAATTTACTACTACATTGTTAGTCATTTTAGCCCCAAATTCAGTAGTTTCATTTACCTCTAATCCCAAATGATGCATCAACTTTTCTGTCATGACACAAATCTCTGCACCTCCATCCACATATGTCTTTGATACTCTCTACCCATTGATTTTGGCTTCCACTAGAGACACAATATCTTTCATCTTTCTAGCCTGGATTGCATTCACATGTCTATTCTTCATGGGTCTAATGCTTACCATCTTTGACCATTGTCACCCCACTGTTGGAGATAGATGTAGTAATTGTGCCCATGAAATTTTTGGCCCTTGATCCCTCACATCAGCAAGCAAATCATAAGCTCTAGTACCTTTACCCATGGAAAAATCATCTAGCTCAATGTGTCAGCGTGAGCGAGCCCTCCTCTTTTTATTGCTACGTGTCTTTGCAGCCTTTGAAGACTCTGCCTCCTCTTCCATATTTTCAACCTCCTCTGGTGGTGTAGGTTGCATTCTCTCAATTCTATGGGCTTTCTTCACCGACATTATTTCAACCTCTACTACCTTGGCCTTCCCTTTGACATCACTCTCATCTAAACTAATCATCCTGACATCACGATTCTCTAGCGGCTGGATAGGCAAGGGTGGCACCTTTGCAAGTGGTTGAGGATGTTGGAGAACTTGAACCGGTGGTGGAGGCCCTAGATTCTGTGGAACAAGCCTCTCCCTAGGTGGTATCACTTGTCCCCTCCTTCTTGGTTGGAACCCATTTCCTGGCAAGCATCTCAGATGAGGAAAAAAGTATATACCATGGCCAGTCTCCCCACAATTATAGCAAATATACTCTCTTTCTTGCCTCCTTGGACCTCGAATTCAACAAAAGGCTTTCAAGTTGATAGTAATGTGTTGTAGAAGCTCTTACTGTGGCATCTCTGGTTCGGGTGGGGCCTCTGCTATTTCTCTAGGCCTTGGCATGGTTAGTAAAACCTACATGAGCTCAACTCCCCCCCTTCAACTGGGCTTGATACTTCAATTTTCTATCTTTCTCCCTAGCATAAGTGACTGATTCTTCATAGGATATGGGAAACTTTCCTTTGACCTTCTCCCTTAGTAGAGAGTGAAGTCCGGCTAGAAAATAATCTGTCTTAAGGCAATCAAGTACTCTTTCTCCCTCGGCTAAGGAGGCTGTCCATTTATCCCACAATTTTATAAATATGCCTTCATATGCTTGGTACTTCCCTGGTAAGGTTTGGCGAAGATCTAAGAGCTGTCTTCAAATATCTTCAGATGGCTCTGTATCATGGTACTTATGCATGAATGCGGTCTTGAGATCCTCCCAATTACCCCTTGTAGCCTCCGGGAGAGCTTGATACCACACTCGAGCATCACCCTTTAGAACTAAAGAGAAGGCCCGTACTTTGATTGCTTCATCGTCTCGGCCTGTGACTAGGAAGGCCATTTCTAAGTCATCCAATAAGTCTAGAGCTTTCTCCCCTTTGTGTCCAAAAAAGCTTGGAAAAGCCATGATAGGAAGATGTTGATCTAGCTCAATATAAAATAAAGATGAACACATCTAGGCCCAAGTCATATCTTATTAAGGGTAGAATAAATGGATTCACAGATGCATTAATCTCAACAAGACAACGAGGGCCCAATAAGCCCCTTATAATATTTTGAAACCTGAGCTTTGTGCTAACTATTATGTGCACGGTTTGCCTAGCAAGAGGATGATTAGGTCCGTACAAATCCCTGTGATTCATGGGATGCACTTAGAGTAGAATGAATATGTACACATTAAAAGAGATGTTATAATCCAAAATAGATAGTATTATGGGATCAGGGGACAACAAGATATCTCTCAACCTCTCAACTCCAAAATAAAAGACCAATCTTTGCTGAAAATGTATCTTTCTATTAATGCACACATCCATCCACATTAGGGGAGTTTTGAGGTCTCGAAAAATGCCCTGTAAGAGATCCTAGAGAGAGAAAACAATTTATGAAATAAAATCATTTTATAGAATTTTTAAAAGGTTTATATTTTAGTAAGTTAAAATATCAAAATTCGTTAATAAGTCATTGTCGTGATATTCTCGTGGTCACATCAAACCTAGAAATCTAGGTCGCCATAAAGTTGGCAAGGTTGTCATAATGAAGATCTTACCTCTCCTCATTAAAGTGAAAAGTAATATTCAATTTGAACTTTGGTGGATACTACGATTGCCTCCCTCCATCGTTTCTCCATCGTTTCTCTCTTCTTTTTTTCTTCTCTTTATTAGTCTCTTCTTTGTTTTCGGTCTTGCTTCTAATCATATCCTTAGCTATGGATAAATCACCCAATGATCTTTGTAACTCAGCTATGGATCAATCATCTAATGATCTATGTAGCTCTCATAAAAGACCTCTCTATCATCTTCATATTGAGTTGGACAGTGAGTATGAACCAATAAGAAAGAGAACAAAATCTATCACGGTTACAGAGTCTATGAAACATATACTGAGGTTTGAAGGAAAGAAGAATATTGATCTTTGGTTAGATGGAAAGCTATATCCCAAAGATCCTAGCAAAAACAGCACTCCTCCTTTCTATAATAGCTCGTCATTAATGAGGTTTATTGGTGATGGCTACAATGGATTTTTAGGTTATACACTTAATCTTGTTGCAGAAAAGGATATCCTTGGACTAGAGAATCATCTTTTGATGAAACACAATATCGAGTTGTTGTAAAAGCTAGAGGATTGTCAACAAAAAATTCTTTCATTGGAAAAGAGTATCAAAGCTTATCAACAAAAGAAAACTTTATTAGGCCTTCGAAATCGACAAAGAGCTCTCAAAAATATTGAGAATCTCAAACGAGGAGGAGGAGGCTGTGGTAAAAGAATCCAAGCAGCAAGGTATTTTTTTTTCACTTGAAAAATCTTAAATATGGCTTTATTTAAACTACTTGCATTGATTTGTGATGTTAATTTTGCTTAGATCTCTTCTACAACCAAATGCAAGTGAAAGAGATTCTTTAAAAGCAGCTCAGTTTTATTATCATCTTCTTCCTTCAGTAGTTTCAAAGGATATTTTGGAGAAGAAGAAATTTAAAAAGGCAAAGAAACAATGCTTGGAGTCATTTGTAAAGGATCATTCTTTGGATTCTGAGTTAGTACAGAAGACACTGGATAGTATTGGTATCAGTCGAGATGCTTATATGCAACTTTTCCAGCTTTTACAATCAAATATGAAGCAAGGACAGGTACACAATTGCATACTTTCGAAACCATTTGTGGTTAGTACTATCAGACAGAGAGTTAATAACAAAGTGATGGAGATTCTAGGTGAGCCTTTTCATATCAAGGCTAGCTTCAAGGGCAAGAAAAAGGAGGTTACATTCAATGAATTTAACAATATTTTCCTTGACTTGCCCACCCTACAATGCTTAATGATCAAATTTTATGACTTGTCAGTAGTAGCAGAGGCACATGGAGTGGCTAGATTTGTGATTAAACTTGATGAAAGTGAGATTCTGAAATGTAAAAATTTGAAGAGAATTTCTATCACCTTGATAAATAGAGCACTTTCGTCAGGTCATTGCAATCATTCAACATCATTTAGTGTTCAATCTGAATATAGCATATGGTGGCTAGGAGCATTTGAGGTAGAAACTGAGAATTTTGATATACTATATTGGGTTTTTCATCAAACAACAATACCTAATGTTATTCAAAGGCAACAAGCAGGAGAAGAGATATTTGTTGAAGGATCTGGGAACTACAAGATTGAGTGGCACATAGCTGGTGACCTAAAGACACTCAAATGTATGTATAATGTATCAAAGGGAGCTAACTCAAGATCTCCTTGCTTATATTGCATGTCACCAGCTGCAGAGTTAAACTCAAGCAATTGGAATAGAGCTCCCTCTAGGCACAATAAGGATCCACAGTTTAAACCAGTCTTGGACATTCCTTTAGCGAATGCCCATATTTGTACACTTCATGCACTTTGCAGGATAATTGAAAAGCTTGTTTATCTCTATATAGGATTTGCATGGAAGTTGAAGCCATTATCAACTAGAACAGATGCTATAACAAAGGTTGAAAAAGTTCTCTCTGCAATTGGTTTGCATGGTGGCAATGTTGTTATTAAACTAGATCTTCAAAAGTCTAAGGATGGTAATTGTGTCCCAAAAAAACCATCTATTGGTGGAGTGAAGGCTAGAAGGTTTCTAGGCTTTCATGGGAGACTTGGCAAGATAAACTCGAGAAATGGTGGCTCAACTATTAAATTTAATCAGTGGAAATCCCTACATAATGCAATTAAGGATCACACTGATAATGGACAAGCTCGAAATAAAAAAGCTAAAGTTTGGGAAACACTAGACAAAGTGTTTTTTTATTGCGATAAGACTGAATGGAATGATGATGATCTCAAAGACTTTAAAAACCAATTGAACCTTTTCGAAAAGGCGATGACAGAAGCTTGGAGTGATCAACACTTTACTCACTATATGGTAAGAAGTGTGTATATGTTTGTTTCTTCATTGTCGAACTCATATAATGTTTTTTAATAACTTTCTTTATTTGTTGACTATGCAGCATATTCTATACAACCATGCTCCATACTTTATTAAACAATATGGATCTCTATCTATTTGGTCAACCCAAGGTATGGAAAAATCACATTATCAAGCAAGAACAAAATATTTCAGACACACAAGACATGGAGGTGGAAGACACAAAGCCAACAGTTTATTAGAGGTCTTTCAATGGTTCCATCGACAAATTTGGCATAAATTTAAGCTTAAAGATACAACCACATCAAGCAATACATCATCTTTAGCAAGGACTATACAAATTGTTACCCAAAGAAGAAAAGATAGATATTTGAATTCTTGCGCAAAGCAAAGATTTACAGAATGGTTACAAACCAAACAAAGAGTTGGGAAAATATGGGTTTCAAGAAACCCTTAATCTTTGGCATCTTCTAGTCTGATTGTGTTGCAGAAGAGTCCTTAGTTTCAGGCACCTCAACAGGGCCTTCAGAGGAGTCCTTGGTTTCAGGTAGCTCGACAGGGCCTCTAGAGGAATCTTTTGTTTCATCCTACTCAATAAGACCTCTGTATTTCAAAAACTCTTGTTTTCGATAGCCTGGAAGAAGCTTCAAATTCTTACGATCTCCTACATAAGAGAGCAAATAGGAGCCAAGAACTCCTAAATATCCAGCTCTAGATCCACTGTATCCAGGCATGAAGCCAAAAACTCTTATGGCTTCTTCCTTCTCCACCAAAATGATCTTGTCCAAACCTCTGTTGAAAACTTGAGATCCAATTACCTTTGAGATAGCTCTCAAAGCCATCATTGGTAGACTTGGAGAGCTTGACAATCTACTATGATATATTACAATTGTTTGATTGTTTAAGTTTCCAATATAATGGCCAAGGCTTTGATTTTTTCCAAGCTTCATTGGCCTAGAGCCCTTGGCCCTTCCAAGAAAGTTGTCCAGATCTTCAATCTCAATCTATAGAACAAACCACAACAGTACAAGATATAAGATATTTATCTATAATGCATAATAAAGTCTAATATAAACTCAATGGGTAACTTCGAATTATATTTCATACCTTAGGGTGTTCGTCTTCTTCAAGAAGACTATCATCATAAAGATTTATTGAACTCTTGGGCTTCTCATCTTATGGAGACTTCAATCTCTCTTCATACCCTACATCATCAATATGAAGTTTCTTCTGGACCTGTAAGAACTCTTCTTCTGTAGGTAGCCCCCCCTTTTCGTATTCTATGATCTGATTAATACATGTATGTAAGGCTATAGAGCTATCTTGGAAATTCTATCCCTCAACATCAAGACTTGCTAGTGGATCTTGTTCATAACCTATAAAATTCATGTCATTTTTGCTCCAACCTGCAAGGATTGCTAAGCAATAATCTTCTCTAAGATCAAAAAGATGTTGAATATCATTTAGCAACACATATCTCTTCTTGTTGATAAGATAAGTGGGAAATGTTGGAACACATGCAAGAGGACCTTCTTCATCAACCTGTGCACTTGGCTCGATCTCCTTTTCTTCCACCATTGTGATATTGTCACTCTTGAATAAACCTACATCAAAACCTTGGACAAGTTGATTCTCAACATCTTCTTGGAACATCCCCTCCTTCTCTTCGACCTCCTTATCCATACTTGCAATATCCTCTAGCTTTCTCTGTTGGTCTATATCTGGAGAAGAATTTTCCATGTACTGAAGATACACAATAAATCCAACGTCCTTGTGGATCAGAAGGCATTGGTGTTGGTACCTGTGGAAAGGGCAACATGTTTCTTTCTTTCTGAATTCCTCATCAATGAGGTTGAACTTGCCTAGCAAAGTTGACCTGAATGTATTGGTGGCTCCCATGACATCACTATAATGAACAAATCCATTGACTTCCAAACCTTGCACATGTCTATCATAAAAACATCTATACTCCTTAAGTTTATCTTCAAGATCCTCCAATAACTCCTTCAAATCAAAAGGAACATTGAAAATTTTCCTGATATAGCCAAACTTGGAAGAATTTCTAGTGGTGTGTAAGAAATCAAAGAGCCTATCATTAGATGTCTCAATTATCTCCTCCTCATCCATTCCTTCCAGAGATAGCTTCCTCTTTGTCATCTTGACCAGAAAAATATTTATCCTTGAAAAAAAAGCAGAATAGAACCAATATCCAATAAAACAAGATGGAACCATGGAAAGAGGCTCCAAAATTGATTTTCCAAGACAAAAAAATCAAAAAAGAAGAATTTTTTTTAGGTGACCGATGAAATGCGAAAATTCAAGTGTCCAAGGCAAATGCCTGTGAAGAAATCGCATTTCACCAGACACTACCTTGAAGACAAAAATTATTCCAATATCTCGTCAGTGAAACGCGATACTTAGCAAAATATCACTAACAGAGACATTGTTTCGCGTTTCACTGGTCAAAAGATACAAATCAAGAAGAGAAACATGAACTATAAATTAATTCTATGGAAACACACAAATTGATTATAAAATCATTTTTGGAAAAGCTATGCTGCTTTTAAAAGACAGAAAGCACATAACATCTGTAATTGTTCAAGTGTTATAAAAAATTCTTTCTATATTAATCAATTTTATTTTTTTTAAATACTTGTAATAAAAAAATTATGTTACCTATCAAAGATTGTTGAACTGCTCTCCACACAAGAAGCAAGGACCTTGAAGGGAAGTCGAGATGAAATTTTGGCAGAAAAGAAGACAATGTCGAAGAAATGGCTTTGAAATGCTTTTATATTGACCGTTAAGCATGTGGTGATAGTTCCAACGAAAAAGTTTGTGTAATAATGGAAAAATGCGTGTACACGTGTCTCACTTAACACACCGTATCAAACTCCTCAGAAGACGTGTGCACTCTCTTTTTCCAAAAATACGTCACACGTGTGTTACATAACCCTTTTCCAAGTAAAAAAGAAAATCCGGTAAGCGAGAGTACGTCACATGTGTGTTATTAACACTTTGCCAAGAACGTTGAGTCCATGCAAATTCACCGCCTTCACCTTTCATCGCATTTCATCGCTACTTCACCTTTACCTTTGGTGTTCCTTTCAATCTCCAAGCATTTCCTTCCAATCTCCAAGCATTTCACTGCTTCCCCAACAAAGGAAACATTCGAGCATATTGTCGTCTTTAGACTGAGATTGTGAAGAACAAGCTAAAAAGAAGGTATGGTTTCTGCATCTTGCTTTTCAATAATAGGCTCCATTCAATGCATTATTTTGATACTTTTCCTTAATCCTTTATGTTATTATGAGCTTATGACCACTACAAAAGAATTTTTTCCATAGTGGAAGCATTCCTTAATGTTGTGGAGATTTAAGAAAATCTTCAAATTTCTTCCCTAATTCTGTGGATATTTTATGTAATCTTGTTTTCCTTAGATCAAAGCTCTTTTTTCTTGGTTTTGTCGATTTTTATGCTATTCATGAGTTTTCCGGTGAAACGCGAAAATAAGGTGCTTCAAGCAGGTCTCCTGGCTTAAATTCGCATTTCACTGGACACAATGGACAACAAGTCCAGTGAAACGCGAAAAGAAGCAGCTGCAAGGAGGCACCTTGCTTGACACTCACATTTCACTAGACACCTCGAGAAAAATTCAGCTAAAGCGCGAAAACGCCATGCAGCATGGATACCTCTTGTCTGGGACTCCCGTTTCACTGGACATGCTGGAGAAAAAGTAACATGTCTTTTTTTGGCAGATGGCTAGGACTAAGGCAACAGCAAGAAAAGAGAAGATTGATCCTAGGGATTTAGCATCAAAGATTCATCAGTCTTCAAAGCCTCAAAAGCTCTCTAGAAAGTCAAAGCCAAGGAGAAAGTTTTCTCAAAATGTTAGGTGCCTAAGGGAGATCAGGAAGGCAGTAAATGCTCTTGACAATGCAATTCCAAAGTTGTCTTTTCAAAGGCTTGTCAGGGAAATTTGTGACAGATATAGTTTGGATAGTTTCAGATGGACAAGAACAGCTCTTAATTGTATACAAGAAGCCACAAAGGATTTTTTAGTTGAGTTTTTTCAAGATGCCTACATTTGTGCTGCTCATGCTCATAGGCTCACACTCATGGACAAGGACATGGTAATTCTTAGGAGGCTAAGATATAGATTTTCAAAGGTCCTTGAGCCAATTCCCCTCATTGATATGAAGACATTTAATATCCTTAATGTGCCCCCAGCTAGGAGAAAGAAAGATTATTCCGGTCTCAGGGTTGAGGATGTCACCCATGAGAAGGATGCAATGCAACATGAAAAAGAGGAGAAAGCTAAAGAGGAACAAGTAGATAAATGGAGAGAGTATAGGAGGCAAAGGGTTGAAGAAAGGGAAACACAGAAACTAGAGTCCTTTGAAAATGAGCTGGCCACCCTTCTTGAAGCAGCTAATCCAAAAGGATTCAGTGTGTTTTGTTTCTTACGTGGTGACTTAGGCAAAAGAACTGAGGTTATCTCCTTTGATGCTACATGTGTTCAGATTCTTAAGGATAAAAGAAGAGAAGTAAATGACAGTATTATTCTTGTTGGCCTAAGGTATGTCCATCTATAATTACTTATACTTTTTGATATTTTTTTAATAATAAGATTTTTCTTGTTTATACTCACTATTTCTATGCCTTTTCTAGGTGTATAATGCATGAGTTTCTTTTGGATATACAACAAAAAATTGAGGTTCTTGATCCGCCTATCTCATTCTTTATGAGGAATGAGCTTGATACAAGTTTTATTGAGCACTCGCTCAATTTGATTGACTTCGATACTTTGGAACTTCTTATAATTTCATATAATGAAAAGTAAGTGATTCAATATTCTATTAGAGTTTTTCAGATTTTATCCTACTAATTTGTTGAGATATGATTGCTTTTAGTTCTCATTGGAGCTTGATTGCAATAGACCTTGTGGATAAGCAATGCTTTTTAATCAACTCTATGAAAGGAAGCCATGGAAATGCTAAATTGTAAGTTATAGTATCCAAGGGCTCCTTGATATTTCAATTTTTTTTTTTGTAAGTACTCTAAATTTCAACATATTTTATATACAGAGGTGCCAAAAGATTAATTGAAGAGCTAGAGAAAAGACCCCCTATGCCGTCTGATTTGCTTGCAACAATGCAATATAGACAAGTTGTGGTAAGTTATTCATTAAAATAATTGAAACATGAGTTTATTCTATGAACCACCATTCGTCCTCTTTATAGTTTTACTTTGTGTTGGTGGTTGCAGTGTCCCCATCAAGATGATAGCCATTCTTGTGGCTGGAGGGTGATTGCAAATGCTAGAAGAATGGTTAACTTTGTTTATCTTAATGATGATAAACATGTAAAGGTAATATGAAAGATGCTAAACTTTAAGATAGATATTAATTGCAAATAGTCCATTGATGATAAAAATATAGTCTATTGTAAGAACAATAATGATCTAAAATTCTTTTTTCTATAAATGTGTGACAGTTTTCGAAGGATTGCTATACATCTAAGCATGTTTGGTACATCAGAGCAAAGCTCTTGAAGTATATAATGGTCAATTGTATACAACCAACAATAGAGATTGGTGGGGATTTGCACCATGAAGGAGATGCGGTGCCTATAACCACGGAAGGTAAATCCACAGCTTCAACACCTTCTATACCCAAGACATCAAAGAAAGGCAAAAGGACTCCTAGAAAGGATAGTTCTCCAAAAAAGAAATAGCTTTGCCATATCGCCTTGTAAGCCTTCATATATAGAAATTTGCCCTTCATCCCTTGTATATCTCATAGAGATGGCAGATAGACATCTGCTACAAAATTTGTACATATATTTTATATTGATAGTAAAGATATCTTTTCTTGAATGTCATTGCAATGTATATTATTTTCTCTCCTTTTTGATATCTGCAAAAAATAAATTACAAATGTTTGTTAGTTAGAAAGTGAGATCTTGATATACATCTAAGTAGATATAATATGCTGTGAAAACTTACTCGTTTCTTGTCAAGTTGAAATACGAAGGAGCATGGTAGTTCAATGTCTTCATTTTGTAAATCCATCCTCACTTGATGTAGCGTACATGATTTTCTGATCTTTAAGATTGCAATAATATCCTCGTTGAACCAAATATCAAGATCCACTATAGGATCCTTACTGAAATCATTAAGATTCTGGTCTAAAGCAACTAGGCTACTACCAACAAAATGCCATCGACTATAGTAAAAGCTAAGGATCAAATTTTGAGTAGCAATCATATATTTACAAGCTATAGAGTCTTGATCTATCTTACATATAATTTTTCCTTCTGTCCTTGTATCCCATCCTTCATCAACAAATTGTATGATATGATCATATGTTAGTCTCTTCACTGAAAGCATAGTTTTTGTTATTCTTATCTCCATATTAGAGAAGAAATCAATAAATATATTAATAGGCATAAATAAAGTAACTTTGCTTAGCCTACTTGAGATATTAGATTTTAGTGCTTTCTAGATCTCAGAAAATATCTTACATCTATAGCCCTCACTAGTAGTTGGACTTGGCAAAGGCCACTCAAAGCTTGAAAAATCTGGCAAAGGAAGGAGTTTTATTGATCCCCATTGGCAACGCCGCATAGGAATAACATAAGAATGGTCATAAAAGAATATTCCATTCTCTGCAAGCTCTGTCTTCTTTCTGCCTCTATACATTTCTTCTCCAATTGAACCATGTACAACATCAATAACATCAATAATAGATTCCACTGGTTGCCATTCCTCAAGATTAGAGAGATAGACATCTACAAGACAAACAAATATTATAATGGAAAAACCTAAACCATGTTTAAGAAAGGAAAAACTTTAAGAATCAAATTCTTACAATTTGGTCTATGCATTGGAAGCTTTAAAGATCCAGGTTTCAAACACAGCTCTCTATGCATGAACACATGTTGCACTAGTACCTCTTTGATGCTATTCTTATTTGCTCCAAGCTTAAAATCTTGGATTCTGCCCTTCCAAGCAGAGATAAACAAGCTCTCATGTCTTTGCCTTTTTCCACATTTTGCTTGTTGCATGGTGATCTAACTACCTTTGCTAATGATAGTAGGAATCCATCTTCCATCAGTTTGGAATGAGTTAAACACTGATATGGATGTGATTTGGGAGCTTGGATGCCTTGTTGAAGGTCGAATTTCTGTATCCATGGTAGAAGAGAGAGATACATGCACAGAGAGAGAGAGAGAGAGAGAGGACTAGGCTACCATAACGGAGGGAAAAACAATAGAGGAATAAAAGAAAGGAAGGAAAAAACTGAGCGCCATGCTTTTCACCAATTTGAATTTTGATTACATCAGTCATTATCATTAATCTAGAAACATCATTAAATAAAAGTAGCTGAGACTCTATGCCATTAATGCAAATGATGTCATAATCACGAATATAAGAGACTAAAAATACATAATAAAAATACAAATTCGTAATATTATCATATTTATATATTTTTGTAAAATGATTTTTTATTTTTTTTTTAAATAGAAGTTCCGTTACAGAGGCTTTGCTCTTATTGGTCTAGAGCACACTCTCTCCACATCCTAAAAGGCATTTTCGAGACCTCAAAACTGCCCTAATCATTAGGGGAGTTTTGAGGTCTCGAAAATGCCCTGTAAGAGATCCTAGAGAGAGAAAAAAATTTACGAAATAAAATCATTCTATAGAATTTTTAAAAGATTTATATTTTGGTAAGTTAAAATATCAAAATTCGTTAATAAGTCATTGTCGTGATATTCTCGTGGTCACATCAAACCTAGAAATCTAGGTCGCCATAAAGTTGGCAAGGTTGTCATAATGAAGATCTTACCTCTCCTCATTAAAGTGAAAAGTAATATTCAATTTGAATTTTGGTGGATACTCGATTGCCTCCCTCCATCGTTTCTCTCTTCTTTTTTTCTCCTCTTTATTAGTCTCTTCTTTGTTTTCATTCTTGCTTCTAATCATATCCTTAGCTATGGATAAATCACCCAATGCTCTTTGTATCTCAGCTATGGATCAATCATCTAATGATCTCTGTAGCTCTCATAAAAGACCTCTCTATCATCTTCATATTGAGTTGGACAGTGAGTATGAACCAATAAGAAAGAGAACAAAATCTATCACGGTTACAGAGTCTATTAAACATATACTGAGGTTTGAAGGAAAGAAGAATATTGATCTTTGGTTAGATGGAAAGCTATATCCCAAAGATCCTAGCAGAAATAGCACTCCTCCTTTCTATAATAGCTCGTCATTAATGAGGTTTATTGGTGATGGCTACAATGGATTTTTAGGTTATACACTTAATCTTGTTGCAGAAAAGGATATCCTTGGACTAGAGAATCATCTTTTGATGAAACACAATATAGAGTTGTTGCAGAAGCTAGAGGATTGTCAACAAAAAATTCATTCATTGGAAAAGCATATCAAAGCTTATCAACAAAAGCAAACTTTATTAGGCCTTCGAAATCGACAAAGAGCTCTTAAAAATATTGAGAATCTCAAACGAGGAGGAGGAGGCTGTGGTAAAAGAATCCAAGCAGTAATGTATATTTTTTTTCACTTGAAAAATATTAAATATGGCTTTATTTAAACTACTTGCATTGATTTGTGATGTTAATTTTGCTTAGATCTCTTCTACAACCAAATGCAAGTGAAAGAGATTCTTTAAAAGCAGCTCATTTTTATTATCATCTTCTTCCTTCAGGAGTTTCAAAGGATATTTTGGAGAAGAAGAATTTTAAAAAGGCAAAGAAACAATGCTTGGAGTCATTTGTAAAGGATTATTGTTTGGATTCTGAGTTAATACAGAAGACACTGGATAGTATTGGTATCAGTCGAGATGCTTATATGCAACTTTTCCAGCTTTTACAATCAAATATGAAGCAAGGACAAGTACACAATTGCATACTTGCGAAACCATTTGTGGTTAGGACTATCAGACAAAGAGTTAATAACAAAGTGATGAAGATTCTAGGTGAGCCTTTTCATATCAAGGCTAGCTTCAAGGGCAAGAAAAAGGAGGTTACATTCAATGAATTTAACAATATTTTCCTTGACTTGCCCACCCTACAATGCTTAATGATCAAATTTTATGACTTGTCAGTAGTAGCAGAGGCACAAGGAGTGGCTAGATTTGAGGAACAATCTCTTTATGCTTTATGTCATGTTGGGTGTCATCCCCAGTATATACATGACCATGTGTACCTGTAACCATCTCATCAAACCACTCTCCATGCTGTGTCATGTGGTTTGATGCTCCAGAGTCAATGTACCATATATCATCTCTATTATGTCTCGATGCATTTTTGGATACATGCTGCATGGCAAAGAGTCTATCAACTTGCTCATCATGAGCACCACTGGAAGATGCATAGTGCCCATGATGTCTGCCCTTTGCCTTCATATCTCCCTGCTTCTTTAGCAATCCTTTGCAATGTGCCCATACCTGCCGCAATAATGGCAATCCTTGTCCTTGTTGGACTGATCAGATGACTGCCATGAACAAGATCCACCACCTCTACCTCAAGGTGATCTCCCCTTACCTCTAAACCCACCAGATCCACGCTGGCCTTGTGTATTTGCACCATGCCAATTATCATGCTCTGCTGCAGCTGTCCATAAGCATTACGAGTGTCACCACGACCTCGAAATGAACCACGACCTCTAAATCCTCTACCACGCTGGCTAAAGTATAACATAGTGTCTCTATTCTGAGATGCACTGGAACCTGTATTCAAACCAAGTTTGACCTCCTCATGTAGCAACAAAGCAACTAGCTCTTCCCAGGTAGGGGCCTCTTCTCTAACAGAAATGGATGTGTCAAAAGCTTTGTACTCTTTCCCTAATCCATTCAAGGCAACAACAACCAATCATATCATCTTCTAATACACTTGAGCCAATGGTAGCAAGTTGATCAGCTATGGTCTTAATCTCTGTGGTATACACCTGGATGCTCCTGCCATTCCTAGACATGTTGTTGAACTGCTGTTTCAACTGGATCTTTCGTGCATGTGTCATGGTTCCATAATTTTTCATCAGTATGTCCCAAGCATCGTTCGGAGTCTCACATCCAGTGATTTGAATTACCATAGCATCAGATATACATAGAGAAAACCATTTGTAGCACCTTGCATGCTCTCTCATTCCATAGCCTATGAGCTCTTTTATGTTCATTAGTTGGATTCATGGAGCAGCCTCATCTCCTGTACATAGATCCCAATAACCCCTACCAACTAGAAAGTTCTTCATTCTGAATTTCTATAATGAAAATTTCTTGTTGTCTGACTTCTCTCCAACTATCTGAGTGATATTATCAATCCCATGTGCATTAGCCATGATGCAATAGACTATGTCTGCCAGATGCTTGACTACCTGCAAGCCAACAAGTATGACTGACCAAGTTCAAGCCTTAACTATTTATGACAGTTTTCTACAATTAATTGCAGTAAAAAACTAGGGTATTTCAGCCCAATGATAGCCCAAAACAGCCCACAAACAAGTGGTCTAACCCGTAGGTATAGCAATCAATACATATACTTTGTAGTTGCTTCAGCTTAAACTCCTACAACCTCACTGCTAGGGTAATTACATGCAGTCTGAAAACTGTAAACTGTGAGTAACCAGCAGCAATTTCAAGGCCAAAACCAATGTGTATACATGTCGTACATGTCCCAAAAACTCCAGAGTATCTGCTAGTACATGTGGCAGTCCAAACATAACCATTCGAGCACAAAGTAGTGCATATCCAACAAGTACAAGTGACATAAATCTTCTCACAGATTACAAACAACCAATACTCTGGTAACCAAGATGTATTTCAGCTCCAAAAATCTTCAAGACATGTCATACATTCACTTTGAAGTGATAGGTTCAATACATGAGCATTTGGGTAGGCGTATACAACCTCTCTTCATTAATCACTGTTAAGGAATATATGACTAATCATAACCATGACTGTTCATAACCAGTCCAAGCATTGTCAAGGCAATTATTTTAGATCCTGATTTGAGTATTCAGTAGCATCCAATGCTTTCCACAATCCTCCATACATTTAGCATGCATATGTCAGTTCATATAGGTGATAGAAGCTCCAAAGTGACATGTATTGCTTCAGCAAGATACAATGCTTGCTATTCACTGTGTATGACAGTTTCCAGCCATTAAAATATTTCCAGATCTGAATATTTTAGTCATTAAAAACCAGCTCCAACACATGAGAACATATACATACGGCCTCCAAGCAAATGTTTATGCCTTGTTGATGCTTTTGGGCATAACCAAGAGCTTCTATAGCTCAATGATAATCAAATGCAAACTGTCCTTTCACTTTCCCAATAGTTCAAGACTGTTTCACAGATATGTGTACTCTGTTCCCAGCTCATAACAGAGCTCTAGCACAAGCAATGGCTTCCTATAGTCTTCAAGTACCTTCAAAAGGTGTAGACAAGCTCTATATCACTTAGTAAATGATGTAGTTGATAGTTTGCAAAGATCTGTGATCAACAGTCCAGCAGGCGCAGTCACGCTGATTTCTAGATTTGGTTTGACAGCTGGTGCTCCTCATCATGAGGCTCAATGAGCACTTACATATGCTCAAAGATGCCCACCAAGGCTCCCAAAAAGGCCTCAACCACTATGATAAAGCATAGAGTCCAAATGAGCAAATGCATACCCTGACAGAGTGATGGCAACCTGTTTTGTTTTCAAAAAACCTTGTTCTTTAGCTTCTTCAAGTCTTCTTGACTCCCTTCTGCTCCAGAGAGCTCAACCTGGCAATGTTTTGATACCATGTTCAAAGATGGGAGAGAGAGACAAGGAATACTTCATATCCATGAGCCTTCAGGCTCTCATTGTGTTTTCTTCATTATTTAAGAACTAACTGAGAAGCACACAATACAAATGTAAAAGTAAACTAGACTAGGTGTAGACCTAACTTACTAACTCTAGTCAGGTCACTGACTAACACACACCCGACTTATTCAATGTAGTCACATGGAGACGGTTATACACACACACTAGTTGTCACACATGTCGGTCACTCATAAAGACGAACTGAAGTGAGCTTGACTTCTAACATCCATGACCTAAGTGCTTATCCCTCACTGCTCACTCCACATTGAGCTAATAGCAATTGAGGACAATTGCTATCCCACCCCGAGGGTATGATGCTAGGAGGCATATTCCATGGTGGATTCCATGAGGTTTTTATTTTACGGTGGATTTCGTGAGATTTTTTGGTGGATTCCATAAAACTATATTTATTTTCTGGGGCTCGTACACAAGGTGGATTCCTTGTGCGAGAAGTTGATGGGGATGCTTGGGTTGTCCTTTTCGGGTGTCAAATTAATTTAATGTGCACGTGGGTGATTCCACAGCAGGTGATTCCGCAAAATACATATCAAATTGATGGACATTTATGGGTTTAGAGTGCGCACTCGGATTAAATTAAGGTTAGGACAAAGTTCCAACCTATTTAACTATTTTGTAGCTGAAGACTACTAGGTATTCACTTTTGTGGGTTTTATCTTACTATTTTCTAACAATTGTGAATGCTTCAGTTGATGTGTAGAGCAGGAAGCAGTGGCATTGGGAAGCACCGGGCAATGGCGTGAATTCAAAATACCTAGAAGAATTATTATTTTTTATGGACGTACATCTTATCATGAAAGGCATGGCACCAATATTCATTTAGGCACGCTTATTTATTAAAGCGCTTGATAAACATTTATTATTTTGTATGTGCATAGGGGCTTACTTAAATATTGCATTATTTAGTATTTATATTTAGGCACAGTCTAACTTTTGGACACCCAAAAACCTTACTTTATATTTGGAAAAAAGCAAACAAAAAGTATGCTAATTGTAAAGTGGGCTATTTTTTAGCTTTGAGATAAATAAATCTATAAATACATGCCTTGTGAAGCACTCACACAAGGCATGGGGGGAGATTGCACACAATTGGTCATTTTGTCTATTGTGCAAACTCTCTTCTTGCTTTTATGAAGCTTTTGTAGAGTTCTTTTTTTTTTGGGACCTTCCGGTATTCACTACGCGTGCATATAGCATCCGATCTATGCACCATACGTAGTGCTTTATCGAGTTTGTGTGCAACATGTATTCGTTGGAACTCATGTAATGATAACTCAAAGACATAATCAAAACAAATAATAAGCGAATAAACAAAAATAAGACATACCAAAAAGTTTGTATTCATATTCATAACATTTAACATGGGATCCATTACAACCATGGTTTCACAAAATCTCTTTGGAAGCTACATTCCGTATATGTTTTGGTAGTACACCTCTATCATTGTTGATCTCCGCAAGGGCTATCATTCCATCGCCGAAAGAACCTCACTATCCACAAATTCTTATTGGGTGACGATGACTCTCCTTGCATGTACTACTACATAGACCGAGTCTCTGAACAAGTTGATGAGGTAAGCTTCGACAGCTTCCTATAGTGCAAGGAGGGCTTGGGCAGTCCAAGAATCTGGTTATTGCAAGTGTGATCCATCTAGGAAGTGCCTCCTGTTGTTCTTAATTAGTATACTATCCATAATCTCATACACTAGCTCTGGAATGAATCCTTTGGTATTAAGAGGTGTGTGGTCTTCTGGTAATGGCAAATCCCACGAAGAGCCACTGAGCCTGGCTTTCATCGACGCTTAAGATGTTGGCATGGTGGTGGTGAAGCTGGGGGAGGTGGCCTTTGCATAGGATTTCTAGGGGGTGTCTCCGGGCTGGTTGCTTGGTGCGTGCCATGTCTTCTAGGAGAGAAAACTCATAACTCAAAAGTGAAATGTGTAAAATGAGGTGAAACTTTAAAATTATAGCAAAAATTTTTGAAAAATCTTAAACTTAAATTAATGTATCCAAGGTTTTAAAAAATATGACCAGTGATCCGATTGACGTGAAATTTTACCAGTGGACTCCTCTAGGGTACATCAACTACCCAAAAAAAAAATTTGCCTCATCAGAAGTCTCTAAGACACTTGTCTAAAGGCTAGGGCCCAAAACATAGATCCAATTACAAGGTAGCTTCTCAAAGCATATTGTTGACATTAAGATTAAATGCATCCTTGTATTTGCAGATCCTACAAACAAGAACTATATCTATGGGCTTAATAGTGATATGTCGGGCATGAATGGCTGAAGGTTGAGAATCACCCATTAGATCAATCAAGTAACTTTCAGCTACTTCTTGGAGAGCAAGCAAGGCTTGGCTTGACCATTGCCCCACATTCCTTACCTAGTTCCTTAAAAAGAACTTGTGATGATGCCCTAACTATAGATCTTGCAGTATATCTCGCACTAACCTAGAGAATGGTTCCTTAGGAATAATCAAGTCAGTGGGGAATTTCCTTATCTCACGTAGCGCAGCTATGCCTAGTCTCCATCTTCACTTCTTATGTGTTGGAGGATGTGTATTACCAGCTGGAGCAGTAATGGAAGGTGGAGCGACTGGAGCAGCATGTGGACCACCATTTCTAGACAATGCCAAACCATCATTATTGACCACACTAGGCCTATCATTGTTGGACACAGTAGCACCACCATTATTAGCTACAATAGAGCCACCATTGTCGGCCACCAAGGGACCTTTGTCACTCACAGTACGCTCATTAGATTTGGAAGAGTGTTGAGCTCTTGCTCTTGCAAGTGCCTTCTTGATAGGAAGCTTGGAACTTGCCATGGTTGTGATGATAACGAATAGAAAGGTGGAGGGTAGAGTGAAGAGTAATGAGAAAAAATGAAAGGAGATACTTGACTTAAGTACGAAACTTTTAAACTTATTGTGGTGTAAATAAACTTTAAAATTATCATTTCATTTCATTTCTCCATCCCATCGCTACCTCTCTCTGTCTCCTACCATCCCCCTCATGCCCCTCTCTGTCTAGAGGCTAGTGAATGTTCCAAGGTTTGGAATTTTCATATCTTTGTCTTAGGATTTTGAAATCGAATTTTCATAATTAAAAAACATAGTTTGAAATCGGTTTTGAAAAACATAGTGACAAACCTTCAAATTTTTAAACAAAATTTGCAAGACATCTCATGTTAAAGATAGGAGTATTGATGTGTCATATTGTGGGTACCTATGCTCTCTCATAGACTCTAAATGCATCAAAAGTATTATCTTTATCTAGGTCTCCATTTCTTGATATCTCTTTCTTGGGTCACCAACCATTCTGTGTGGCGTTGTCTAGCTGTGTTGTTTTCATATCTTGCTTTTCTCACTTCATATATTTTGCCCTACTTATAAATTCTACTTGAGAGGTTTTTGACTTCTTTTCTTTTTCCTCATATCATATCTCTAATATCCTTACCACCGTTGTAATAATTGCCTCATAGAATTGGAATCATTGATGTCACCTCCATGATCAGTTGCCTTTTGAAAAGCACAGCGAGCTTACCAATGAGATCATTCCATGCCTTGAGTTGAACATACTGCCAAATTTCCTTGATATGCAAAGTATGGATCATGTGCTTCAAGTATATGCTACACAAGAAGAGAGATTAGAAACACAAACTAATTCAAAATGATGATATTTTTTTTGTAATGGTGACAATACTTACCATGTAGTGTGTTATACTATTTGTAGTCCATGCCTCCACCATGGACTTATGAAATTTAGCAACTGTCTCTTTAAATGTATTAGCATCACCATTCCCAAACCTCAACTTTTGTAAGAGAGCTGCTAATCTATCTAGGTGTATGCACACTTCTGCCTTTGCAATCCTTATTCGTCCCCCATTGCTCCAATCTGGAACAACAAGGTGCAACTTTTTCCATGCTTCATTCTTCTCTAGTTGTTTTACATGTATATTTCCTTCCTCATCTCAAGGTGGAGATATAAACTTCCTAGTATTGGGCCCACCAAATCATGGTTTACAAGGGATATTTCCACTCTTTCTTGATTTTTTCTGGTCCTTTTTTATTTCTACTTAGCCCCCGTGCAATCCAACTTCAAAGAGGACTTATTCTACCTTCTTGGCTTCTGACACATGCTGCATCTTGTATGCAAAGCATATATATTCATATACTAGCTTCTCAATTATTCTAACCAAACAATGAAATGTGAAAAAGTGAACTCTTGTTAGTGGTGTTTACAAAATAGGGCACCACTTTGGATCCATTGGAACTAGCATTTCATTTATTATGACTTTTTGATTATGTGTTGGAGCACCTTGCTGTCCTGCCTTGGCAAGCCATTCTTTCTTTCCATCTTTCCCTTTCTTCCTAGTTTGCATGCAGTATATACATGAAAATTTTGCATTCTCTGCATTTGATAAACCAAGCATACACTTCAGTGTTTTTAAATCACCTACAAGATGCCATTCAACTTGATAGTCCCCAAACCCCTCAATGTGTAAAATTGCTCCATTATTTTTATGTTGAATAACATTGGGTATATTAGTGAGGTTTTAAAAAACTTTAAGTACTTCATGGTCCTCCTTTGGTACTTCAAATGTTGCAAGCCACCATATTTCACTCTTTGATTGTACACTAAAGTATAAAGGATGGTTTTCATCGATATTGGGATCCAATACTCGATTCATAAGTGTTATACTCACATGTTCAAGTTCTTGGCCCTTAATAATCTCACTCTCCTCAAGTTTGAGGACAAACTTAAGCTTGCCTCTACATTCTTCCATAGAAATATTGTAGAGCTTGACCATAGCAATTTGAACTCTACATATATCCAATACACAGTTGTTGGATGCATTCAATACAAATGCAACTTCTTTGGAACCATACTTCAATATGTGTGTATTTTCCAGATGCATTGGCTTACCAATTAGTTCTAAAACTTTCTCATTTAGTTGTTTTCGAGTCTTCTTCATGTGAAATGATTTTGGCATAGGCATTACTCGCTTAGTTTTGAAGACTTGCTTAAATCTTGTATCCCATTGTTGATAAAGTATACTATATGACTTAGAACTCATTCCCACCTTGTCACATAATCCTTGAGCATCTATAGCAGTAAACAAGTTGCTCACATCCCTAAGATGTTCACTTGTGACACCATCTACAATGTCCTTGAATTTACGCTTTTGCAATGCATTTTTTACCATATCCTTGCTTAGGACTTTGGCAATAGTATCATTCTCTACATGAGGGAACATATTTCTCATTGTAGCACATTGAGCATATAGCCGTCTATGATATTGTCCACTTCCTTTGGTTAATTGGTGAATTGGTTTAACTAATCGAATGCGCCATTCTAAGGAGTCCACTAGGGTTTACTGTATGGTACCACATGATTGTAAGGGAGGGGGGTTATTTAAGGGAAGGAAGGTAAGGTCCCATAAATAGGGGGTAGATAAGGGGTATTTTCATATATTTCTTGCATGCAGGTGACGTCTCTTTATTACTACTAGTGAATCCCCCGTGTGTGCCATGTGCTTCTTTGGTTTTTAAAGTGGACCCAATCTCCAAAGTTTTTGTGAGTTTACTCTTTATGTTTTGATTCTCCTTCTTCGATTACATAACTTTAGACTATAACTCCATATTTTTCACATGTATAGCATGCACAACATCTTCAATGGACAGACATTGCTTATTGTAAACTCTGGTTCTCCCTATCCTTCTCAGCCAATAATCTATCCTTTTCCATCAAAGACTGCATATTCCCTTGTAATGTTGTCTACATATTTGTCAAAGCTTGATGAACTCTTGCTAATCCTTGTGTGACAAGTCTATATGTGTATCCATACAATCCTTCATATCCTTCACAAACAAACTTTACAAATGATGTAAGCCCTTCAAATTGTGGTGGCCTTTGAGTGACTGGATCAGGTGGATAAATGCACCCATCAACCCAAAGGTCCACATTGTTTTCCTTGCATTTCTTTCTTGTTGCATCTTGTATCTTATTGCATCATCCATTTCTACAGTTCTTTTGAACATTGGTGCATATTCATCCTCCAATTGAAAGTGAATATCTCTCTTTCTCTTGGTACGTCATGCACCTGCATCCTGTAAAGAAAAATATATGCAAATTTTAACTTGGATTAGCATTCAAATCACACAATTACACACCTTTGATTCACTATATCTGTGTTCTTTTTTACCCAGTTAGATCTTGTCTCTTTCTCTTGATTTTAGTCATGATAGACCCTAATCAACCCCTAATTTTCCTGTAATCTTAGCTTTTAATCTACCTCTAATCAGCATCCAATCTTATCTTCTGTTCTATCCAAATTATTCTCTCTCTCTCTCTCTCTCTCTCTCTCTCTCTCTCTCTCTCTCTCTCTCTCTCTCTCTCTCTCTCTCTACTAATTGACACTTAAGGATTAAACAACAACTATGAAGAATAATAACATCACAGAGATTAAAAAAATAAAGATACCTCCATTATCACTTGATTGCTTATAGTATAGAGTGTTGAAGAGAAAGATATCTTATAGCATAGTATTGAAGAGGGAGATTGCTTGTAGCAAGGTAGAGAGTGTTGTAGATAGTACTGACTGTTACTTCAAAAGAATTTATGCGAGAAACCATATTTTGGAGAGAAGGAGAGGAGAATACAAATTTTCAAACAAAACTAGAGCTTTAAGAGGGAATGAAGAAATTCCTAGAAATAGGCATATACTTGTCCAAAAATTATACAAATTTACAAGGAAAATCTTGAGTCAAAAAGGTGTCTTTGGATAAAAGATAATCTTAAAATATGATGTGTACGTTATTTTATATCATTTTTTACATTTTTCCCTTTTAAGAAGCAAGAATGAGAATGATTCTAATATATTTTCATGTTGAAAAGTCATGAGGACATTAAAGAGTATTAATTATTAGCTCCATTTTTAGAGAAAATAGAATTGTAATTTTTTAGTTATGAGGATTTTGAGAAAAAGTGATACTATCCTAGAGTTTGGGAATAAAATAATAGGTGAAATCTATTGAAAATAATATACGAGATTTTCTTGATTGTAGAAGATCTCTTATTATAATATTATTTTGCAATATCTTTTTAGAGAGGGAGAGAGGTGAGAGAAATCTCTTAAGGTGCAAAAAAGAGAGTCCATATTTATCCTAATGATTGCTGCAGTCTTCTCCAAAAACATCACCTTGTGTGCATTGTACTATAACCCAAGAGAACCCAAGTAGCCTTGTAAGTGCCTTGATACATAGTATAGGCCATGTTTCTTCCTCTAAGAAGATATTATGAAATACCAAGAAAACATGCAGATTAACCCTTGCTAAGTAATGGCCAAGTGCAACATCTTTCAGTGAACTAATACCAACTCTCGTCCCTTTATCCCATCCCAAGAAGATATCAAAATCTTCAATCTCCAACTGCAAAAAAAAAAAGATGAATGGCAAATGAATGTTGAAATCAAACATATTAATGTATCTCACAGAATTTGAGATAATAGTACCAATTGATTTTTATAATTCTCTAGCTTAGTTGGATTCCATATGTTAATTGATGCTTGTGCCTCATTGGTATCTTCCGATTCTTTAACATACTCTGACTCTTCTCTTCCAAAATTGGAAATTCCAAGTGGGTCTAGAAGGCCATTGAACTCCTCTTTAGTAATCCCATACTCTTTCTCAACATTCTTTGCCTTATTAAAATAAAGAGAAAGGGCATCCCTTGCTTCAATAAACTTATCGTTCGTAATTTTAGTGTCAAGTTTAAGTAACTCTTCTTTCGATTCATTTTTTATGTCAAAAATTCCATTTGCAACATTAGAAACCTCTGCAATGATCAATAAACAATAATTCTCCCTAAGATTGAAGTGCCTTTGGATCTTTGATAGCAGTATGTATTCCTTGTCCTTGATAGGGAAAGTTGGAAGTGAAGTAACCGTATAGAAAGAAAAGTCACATACAATATCTGCATCTGTGCAGTTTTCTTCAACAATGGTCTCAACTTTGAATTAGGAAACATCTAGTTTGCCAGCAATATATGCTTCTTGCTCAAGGTCCAAACATTCATCTACATCCCTGTTAGTTGCCACCTCATCCAAAAGACAGAAGCTGTAACATTTTGAAACCTCTAATTATTGTTCATTAGATTTAATAGGATATTTAACAAGAGTATATACAATGAATGCAATTGCTTTTGACATTAGCCTACATTTCCTATAATGAGCAAAAGAAAACAAATCTAGGGCACAAAACCTGTCAAGAGAATGAGATGTACACTTTCTTGGAAACAAAGCCTTCTTTGAAGGTGAGCTCCCAATAGGTATATGAACATATTCCTTTGCATCCTTCTCAACCATAGTAAATGCAAGACCTTCAAACTCAGCAAACTCCTCTTGAAAAAACTTATTGCAAGAGTTCAAGACATGGTCAATATCCCAGTCAGGGTTGAAAATATCCTTTGCAGTTCCATAGTAAGATAACTACATGCCATTCTGAAGAAGAAAGTCTAGGAGCCTTTCTGATGGAGAAACCTTTGTGATTTGAGACAATCAAGGAACCCTCAATTGCAACTTGCCTTTAACTAGAGTCTTTCTAGGCATTCCCACACTTGTTGTTGAACAAGGGGAGAAAGCAATGGGAATTTCAAGGGAGAAGGTAGGACAACTAGAAGCCCCTGATGACAATCTTTTTCTTTTCCTATTAGGGGTGACTTGTTCTTGGGAGCCTACAACATCCTTTGGTTCAGACATGAGTGAAAGCATGATTCGGCATAAAAGGATGAAATCCAACCTCACGAACAATGCCTCCTCGCTTGGTATGGGGGGATCCATGATATGATGCAAGAGAATGATTCCCAAAACAACGAGGAAGTTTGCTTGGTTCTTATCATTGAAAAGTAAAAAAAGCAAAATTTGGTATGAGAATAAACATAGAATAACAAGAGGAGCTCAAATGCTTGATAATTTTCTAAAAAACCAAAAAATCCTAATTGTGTACATATATAGATGAGGATAGGGATTTTCCATGTGGATGGCCCTTGCAAACCCTAGTCAATTATATAGTGCCACATGTTGCCTACCCCACAAGTATAAAAGACTCATGCTAGCTTACATGGCTCACTTTTCACATCCACAACTATGAATGACGATACGGAGCGAGTGACCTCTTGCACTACTAATGATGTTCCACCATCACGCCATATCGGTTAATCTCATTTCAAAGTTGAAAGATCTGCGCTTTCCAGGATTTGGACAGAGATACGGTGCGAATACGTTTGGTGCATTATCTCGGTTTGCCTTATTCGTGGCGTATTTGAACTTTCTTTGTGCATCTTGTGTCTGATATCATTAGTCTTCGTTCTGTATGCCTTGTGAGTCACCTTCTAGAAATTTGCAACACATACAATGCGAGTAGACAACCTTTAATTAGCGCTCAAGTGCATTCACACCATATTTGTCATTCACAAAAATGTTGAGCCGAATGAGTGCTGCTTCGCACCATATGCCTTGCAAATCAATTTCTATCTGCAAAAATAGTGCGAGCAGACAACCTTCAATATAGTGCTCGAGTGCATTCATGCCGTATCTGTCATTCACAAAAATATCAAGCCAAACAAGTGCTGCTTCATGCCATATATGCCTTGAAAGCCAATTTCTATCTGCAGATATGACACAAGTAGACAACCTTCAATAAACCACTCGAGTGCATTCGGGTCGTATCTGCTATTTGCAAAAACATTAGCCAAACGAGTGTTCCTTTGTGCATCTTGTCCAATCATTAGTCTTTGCACCGTATTGGCCATGCAAGTCACCTTCTCTCTGCAAATACGACACGAGTAGGCAATCTTGAATATATTGCTCGAGTGCATTTCTGTCATATTTGTCATTAGCAAAAATGGCATGAATTGATGGCGTCTGGTCTGGCACTATTTTTTGTTCATGCCATATTTGCTATCCATCTCCCTGTTTGTTTCGCAGATATGATGTGAATGAATTACCTTCCATATTGGGCTCTCCTCCCTTCGCACCATATCTGATATGATAGATTTTAATTTGTGTTTTAGACTTTTTATTTGTGTTTCAAGTTTTTGATTTGTGTTTTAAGTTTCTAATTTGTGTCATTTTCTAGTAGGTGATGGCCACCAGGACAAAGGAGATTGCAAGGAGGTGTATATAGACAGCAAGGATAGTGGATCCTCAAGCTTTCCCTCTTGAGATCCCTCCTACCCCTAGTTTTCGTCAATCTCCTGCCATGCAATCAAAGCAATCTAGCATAGAGACTGTGTGTTCTCCCCCTACCCATAGCAAGTTTCATTCTGTCGACAACCAACCTTCTGACCTTGCTGGACAGTCTGTTCCTACAATTGCCAAGTTTCCAACCTCCTCTAGAGCCCCTATTCAGCAAACAGAGCAGCCTCGACCCTCTTATGCCCATGGAGAAGAGCTTTCCAAGTCTAAGACAAAGAGAAAGTCTAGAAAGCCTACAACCACAAGAGGTTATAGAGCCGGAGGATAAAGTTTGCAAGAGGAAATACATTTATTACTAACATTTCACTTTGTAGAGGACATTGGAGCCTAATATATATTGATATTCTCACTAGAGAAATTATCCTTATGAACTCTCTTAGTTATATCCACGGCCAAGAAAAAATGTGTGTTGAATAGAATACCGCTTACTTTTTGGTTTATTTTTTATTTTATTTGATTATCTATTTTAGTAACATGTTTTCATTTACAGTGTGATGGCAAGCTCGTGGCTACCTTTTTGGACACCACATATGAGGATATTGCTGATCCTCAAAAAACATATAGCTTTCTCTAACAAGAAGTGCCCTTGCAAAATGATGTGCATTCTTGTGGATGGAGACACTACAAGATACAAGCCTCATAACAACATTTAAAGCAACGAAAATGTTCACTAAAAAAATTACCCCCATCATTGCTAAACATATCAGTATTAGCGATGCCATAGAACTATCGTTTTTTGTGTAGTGACGCAAACAGCGACGGTTTGCGATGCAAAATGCGACACCAATACTGACGCATGCAACAAATTTGTGACGCTAATAGCAACGATCGTAGAGAAAAAAAAATGTGGCAAGGTAGCAAGCTTCCATGCCATACACTATTTGTTGTATTTGGGCCATACAAAAGGGTTACAATAAGGTATATAATGGTCGTCAAAATAAAGGCAAAGTGTACTTGAATCCACAACTAGACTGATACATAAAATAAATATAAGATCACTTAATGCACTCATGGAATCATGGCAAGATACAAAGGATGATAATAACATAGTGCATAGAAAATTCCTACATAAATCATAGGACCAAAAAAGAAGAGGATGTATGCTCCACAAATCCAAGCGCGAGCTATAGATCCTTGCCATCTGAAAGCTTATCCCGTTGCACAAGAACATCGAATGGACTCTATAAAAAAAGAAACAACTACACATCAATCCACCATAAAATAATGTATTTTGATTAAAATTAATAACTACGGATAGGAAAGATGAGTGACTTATTGGGTTGTTGCATGCATACAATCTATTGATCAATGCAGTGAGACCATGTCTCTCTGCATATCGAGTCTCTAAGCTAGTGGAATTGCGGTTTGTAATGGAGTGCTGCAAAGAAAAAAAATACAACTATTAGAAACAAGATTTTTAGTACAAGAGATATTGCAAAAAAATAAGTGAGAAGAACAAAAGAAAAACTTACAAAGTCCTCTAGATAAGTCCTATGGCCCGCCACTCCTAAGATGATAAACCACTCCTGCCTCCAATCGTGCCCTCGTTGCCTCGCAATGCTGTGTCTCCAACGTCTTGGAGAATCTATAGCCTCTTCCTTGAGTCGGCTCCAATCATCTGTATCTAGCCACTTGGGCTTTGAGGCTCCACTCTTAAGTGCCTTGCGTGCGTCCGATCATCTATGTGACATGTACACATGCATGCACTCCATCATCCAACCTATAGAGAACCTATCTACTACGGTGGATACCGAAAACTTGTCATGTAAGGATGCTACTATGTAGTCCTTGCTCCCCTCCTATATGTTCTTCCAATGATCCAAGATGTTGTGCTGAAAAACTTGTTGGCACAACTCTCTCATACGAGCCATCACCCTCCTCCCATCATCATTCATGATAATGGCTCATGTCCTATCATCTACAAGGTATCCATACCCCTCTGGGATATGTCTAAGATGTGTCCTCTCCCACCTGCAACCGCACTCCTGGGCATATCCAGAAGACCCATGTACATATGTTGTACCCATGGGGGTGGTATCTCTTAAAGTAGTACCCATGGGGATGCCACTTATGGAAGACTAAACAAAAGCTGGAGTGACTGGAGTAGACATCACCATAGGTGTGACAAATCCCACAGGTGATGCAAATCCAGCAGAATGATAAGATGGAGACACTATGTCGGTACCTTCACAACAACCACATGAGCTACCCTCTCTCGAACCTGCACACGAGAGCAAGGAGTAGCACCTATATCTCAAGCAGACCATGGGCTCACCACATCCACATCTCCACAGCATCCCCCAAAACCAATCCCTCTGTCCGGCCCAAGTTTCCCGGCCCAATTCTAGAGCATCGACCTCGTCTATTGGAAACCAAAGCATCAGAGCGTGCCAAAGTAGATAAAATGAAATAGCTTGATGGTGTCCGAGATAGCTCCTTGTCCGCCATATCTCTAAATCCAGCCATCTGATCTGGAGTCATACATGTGAAGATCTCCTGTAGCTTATTAACCCTCAAATGAACAAGGTGAAAAAGCTAGAAAATTTAAAGCAGAAGACATGGCCAAGGCAAAAGTGAAACAAAAGATGAAGGCACACTAAGAAGAATCTGAAAACACAAGAAGCATAGAAAAGTCCTAAATCAAGGAAAAATGTGCATGAGAAAAAGCGTGAGTCTATATTGTTGTAAAAAAGCGCAAGGCGCACCATGATTTATTTTAAGAGTGCCAGGCTCTCACCCGTGCAATTTGTAAATGTAGATGGCGAGCAGTGGAAAGGAAGCTAGGAAGATAGGAGGACAATGGGAAAAAGGGACTAGGCCATGGCTGGCCATGTAAAAAAGGGGATAAGGGGATGACTACCCAAAAGGGATTTAGGGTTTTGTATATAAATTTGAAAAGTGAATGAGAAGCTCATTCTTGTGTGTGGCCAAAAGTGGCTCTCCTCTTCTTCTTCTTCTTCTTATTCTTGCTTGCTTGAGCTTGTGCTTGAGAGAGGGAGTGTGAGAGTGTGAGAGAGTGAGTGTATGAGGGTGAGGGACCAGGGAGGAGAAGCTCTCCATCTTCTCCTCTCTTCTTCTCTTCTCTTCTCTTCTCTTCTCTTCTCTTCTCTTCTCTTTTCTTGCTCGCAGCAATGAAGCTTGGAGCATGGAGCTTGGGGATGGAGCTCGCTTGAAGCTTGCACTTGGATCGTGGACCTACCGGAGTGCGCGGGAGAGGAGGTAACTCGATCAGCATGGAGGTAAGCTCACTACACTCATGGATATGTAGCGCATCAACTCTATGTGAGAGGTAGCCATTGGTGCTCGGCTTGGAACGCTTGAAGCAATAAGCGGTTTGTAGGTCTTGGCGGTTGAGCGAAAGCTCCCACATTTTGGTTCCATTTCTAGGACCAACGGATTCAAGCCTTGAGCACTTGCGCGCTTCGAATCGAGCATGGAAGTAGGGTTTTCTCCAAACCGGTGCTTGAGGTAGATATGTAGGAAGCGAGGGAGTTTGAAGAGGTATTCAATCTCCTTAGCAAGTAGGTTTTTGGTTTTTTGGATTTGGAAAAGCATGTTGGAGTAGTGTAGGTATTTGCTTTACAATTTGGATGCATTAGGTAGGGAAAAACAAAGAAAAAGAAGAAAAACAAGCATGAGGATTTTTGCTGTCGTAACAGGGCATGAGAGTTTGATTCAATTGGCCGATTTGCATTTTGGAGTTCATTGGCTATTCTAGGTATATACAACTCTTCTTCTCCATCCATAGCTTTGATCTAGAGGTGTGTGTGATAGACCGACCTGAATCGTGTGATTTGAGCGATTTATCGTTGCACAGCCAAAGTTGTGCCATGTTCGGCCAGTCCGAGTGACGACGATTCTGGGTGGAGTCCCAGAATCGGCCCTCAATGCACTACCACTCGGACCACCTAACTCGAACCACTCAACTCGGACACGTCAAAATTTGGCCCTCGGACCACTTGACTCGGACACCCACCGCTCGGCCCGTCCAAATCAACCATTCAGACCAACTTGATATTTGGTCGTCGGCCCTGCCAACTCAACCCACCCCAATCAGACAAGTTGACATTTGGCTTGGATTCACCATTCGGCCCTTGGCCCACTTGACTCGGCCCTCGGCCAATCGGCCACTCAGCCCTCGGACAACCACACTCGAACTGGCCGAATTTGACATTCAAACCAGTTACATTCGGCCCTCGACCATTCGAATGGGCCGAATCAAGCATTTGGCCCGTGCAATTCGGACCTGTTGGGCTGAATTTGGATTTTTTTCCAATTTTAACCTATAGATCCTAAAACTGACTGAGAGACCATATAGAGCCAAAACCACATCATAGGTCTATCATTGAGTTGAAATCTAGAGCAAGTAGTTCAAAACTTCGGTCCTTCAAATGGCGCATGGTACGGGGGTCCTCCCCCCTCCCCCCCTGGACCCCCACTGAGGGGGCTCTACCCCCTTCGTATCTCCCCCAAGTAGGTTGGAGAGAAAACACGCACCGTGACAGGTCCTCCAAATTAGAACCTAGTGTAGTAATGGCTCTACCCAAGCCTAAATCCTCACTTGCAAAACTACAACCAAAAGCCCATACCCAAACAAAGACAAAGAGAGACCCTAGAACCTCAATGGGCCAATCTAGCCTACAATAGCAAAAAGACCATACCACAAAAACATGTCTAGATTGCATCCGGACTGCATCTAGTCAAAGCGGAATGCAACAACCTCAAGCTACAATTGCGAGGATGACTAGACATGACAGTCCTGATGATAGATGCACCTTGAATAGCACTGCACAGATGATCCAAGACATCAGTGGAGAATCCACATCTGGTCATGCAGTGGGGGATCCACTCAAGGGCATTTGTCAAAAGGCTGAAATTTACAAGCCAAGACTAGAAATATAAAGACATAGTACCACCTGCTTATCTTAGGGTCAAACTCACCACAAAAAGAGAGCACACAGTCGATGCCCTCATTGATGAAGGAGCTGATTTTAATATCTTGACCTATGACGCATGGACCCTACTAGGCCAACCAGAGCTCACACCAACTAATGCAACTCTTAGTCCTTATGGGGGACACTCACAAGTACTTATAAGGATTTGCAAAATCCTTGTAACTATTGAAACGGAAAGCTTGCCTATCCTATTCCATGTTCCTCCAAAAAGTGCTAGTTGTGGAAAGAAAACCCTCCTCGGACGACCTTTCAAAAGGGTGACAAAGTGTGAGGCCAACTACGTAGCACAGAGGATACACTTGACACTACCGAATGTGAGGATAGTCACAACCTTTAGAAAGGGTGACCTCATCGAACCTCTAGGGAAAGGCAAGGAAGGTGCTGATATAATAGGCAAGCCTAGTAATGAGGGCAAGGGCTTGTTGAAAGAGTTGGTACAAGCACATGTGGAACAGATAGAACCAGTGAGCAAGGCCATGCTTGACAAGAAGGTCAAAAGACACTGCCAAGGGTAGACTTTGGACTTACAAACATCATAGAAGACCACAAAAGAAGCCCAAGCCTTATAGACAAAGGCACCGATGGAGAGCTAGCACAACACCATGATAGATATCCAAAGCGTCGCTACGTGCTCAAGGGTATTACGCAGGTAATCGATGGATTTGGGTACCAAAACCCCCTGCTAAAGCACCTCTATCAGCTCAAGGCCAGATTGCATCAAAAGCAAAGAATCTCAGGAGGAAATCTAAGAGAAAATCCATGTCTTGGGGCAAGAAACCAAACATGAGTGTTGTTAAGACTTCAAGCTCGATCTTCTATCTTTGGTATGATTGTACCCGACACTTAGGATGTCCAGTTGTACCACATGCTGACATTGAATAAGTCGGTGGTTAGGACTTAGCTATCTTTTTTGTGAATGGTCCTTGAGACCTTAGATCATTAACAATCATTTGAGTTATGTGTGAGTAATGATAAATGGATGTATGTGAGAGCATACAGCTCTACACTGTTGGCTTCAACACTTGTCTCTGTCTCTGATTCTTAACATGGTATCAGAGCACCCATGACTAGGCTCTATGGAGTGCATGCGGGAAGAAGACCTAAAGAATGAACTGCGAAGGTTGAAGAGAACAAAGGACTGACTGTCATTTTCCTTCATTGTCTATGCTACAAGGTAGGCATTACCATTGTGACTTGCCATTGCTTGAAGAGGGATCTGTGACTTGGTTGACACATTGGATAGGCTTCATTGAGCACATTTGAGTGCTTGATAATCATCATTATCTTCACCACATGCTGCTGGAAGAGCCTGAAAAGCTGCGTGAACAATGCATGTATGCAGGCCGAATGCATTGGTTGTACTTCATGCTAATGCTTGGTCACAAACTGATCTATGGCTTATAACCAAGCCTTGACAAGGTTGCTAAAGACCTGTGGCATGCTAATGCTTGACTGGGAATGAGATATGAGCTATGAGAGTTGATTGTAGATCTGAAATATGTCCCAAACTGCTGTAGACAGAGAGTATTCAGCAGGTACATGACTTTGGAAAGAGCCTTGAGCTCATAGACATGCCCAAAAAGGGTCTACTGAAGTACATACATGCTAATGCAGACATATGTCTTGGATGTTTTGCTTGTAAGCTGAAGATTATTGATCAAGTATACTCAGATCTGAAGCAGTTATCTTGGCTAGAAACTGTCAAGAATTTGTGGACAGCAAGCACTACTTGGTCCACTACTTGGCCCTGAAGGGTTATGTACTTCATGACATGCTATATCTCTTACAAATGCTTTGAGCACTGAGAAGGGAGTTGAATGCAAATGGTTTCAGCTAGAATTAGATGTACTACATTTGTCTTGGTTGTTTATAAATAGTGAATACTTTGTATGCCACTTACTCGTGAAGATAGGATACTCTTGGGTATTGGCAGGGTTATGCATTGGCTTCCATTTGTTGTGGCATATGGATATGATACCTTGAGGGTATTGTGGACTAAAATACATTGTCTTTGGCCTGAAATTTGCAGGTAGAATACTCTGCACTTGTACTTGTACTCTGCACTTGTACTTGTACTCTGCACTTGTACTGAAATTTGCAGGTAGAATACTCTGCACTTGTACTTGTACTCTGCACTTGTACTTGAGTACATGATGTATTCAGTGTCAGATTGACATGCTTGGACCACCATATGCAGGGATAGATCTCTGAACTGCTGTAAGTGTTTTTGGGACATGTACCCTCTATGTTGAGCTCAAAAAGAAGCTATTGTTTACTATCATTTTCAGCCTATAGACTGCTTGTCTGTACATGAACAGGTTGCTCAAATACATGCTGGTTTTGCATTGAATGCAGTTCGTATATGCAAGCTGCAATACCTAAGTGATTGCCAACTGTCAGGAGGTGATTGTACTATTGTTTTCAGGCTAAAGAACTGACTGTCTGAGCACACAGAGTGCTAGAAACTATCATAAAAAGTTCTAGGCTGAAACTGAACTGTTTGGAAGACTTTGGCTTATAGGTAGTCATGCAGAGTCTAGAACATGGCAAATGCAGAAAGGACAGACAACATAACCTAGATAGTGGGGGAAAATCTTGACAGCAACAATTATGCCATATGGAAGTTCCGCATGGAGAACTTCTTAATAGGGAAAGGCTATTGGGAGTTGGTGACTGGAGCGAAAGCTAAACCTGAGCTCCCAGATCGACCTACGGCTGATCAGAGACGATTACATCGAGCTTGGACAGAAAGAGCTCGTAGAGTCTTGCACTGGCTCTCTTTATGTATCTCAGATGCCATCGTAATGCAGATAATGAACTGTAGCTCTCCTAAGAATGCATGGGACATTTTGGTCAAGTATTATGGCACAACCACAAGTGCCAGGAAGATACAGTTGAAACAGAAGTTCAAGAACATGAAGAGGAAGATCAGATCTATACAAGATTATATCACTGAGGTTAAGACCATTGCGGATCAATTGGCATCTGTTGGTTCACAAGTTGAAGATGAAGACATGGTTGTTGTGACTTTGAATGGCTTGGGGCCTAAGTATAAGTCTTTTGACACTTATGTGTCTGTGCTGTCTAAAATGCCTGATTTCAATGAGCTGATTGTATTGCTTATCCATGAAGAAGTTAAGCTTGGCTTGGCTATAGGATCTAGCAGTTCTAAAAACAAGGATGTAGTTTTCTATTCCAATCAACGCGGCCGTGGAAACCGTGGTAGAGGCTATGGATCTAGCAGAGGAGGCTAGCAGAATGCATCCTATGGCAATAACAACCAGCAGGTATCGAATGCAAGAGGTGGTGGAAACTTTAGAGGCAGGGGGAGATCTAGCCCTAGAGGTAGAGGTTTCTGGCAATAGCAACATTCATCCATCTGACAATCCGAACAAGGATAAGGATTATCATTACTACGGGAAGTATGGGCATATTGCCAAGGACTGTTGGAAGAAGCAGGGCAATCACAAAGACAAACAACATGGACATTTTGCTACATCTAGTCAGGTAGATGATACTTCAGGAGATAGATTGTTTGCCATGCAGTATGTAAAAGACAAAGTTGCTGAAAAATGCAATGATGATGCAGTTTGGTACATTGATTTAGGGGCATCGAACCACATGACTCCTCATAGTGATTGGTTCACTAATATGGTGGCTGAAAAACATGGCTATGTCTATACAGGTGATGGCACGCAGAATAGCATTGAGCATAAAGGCAAAGTGCCTCTTGTGGTTCATGATTGCATAAAGAAATATTTGCATGATGTATTGCATGTTCCTTCGATTACGAAGAGCTTACTATCTGTTGGTCAGATGATGGGGAGCATAACTTGCAGGTTAGATTCAACAAGGATGGTTGCTTTATTGAAGAGTTTGGCAATGGATACAAGTTGATAGCTCGTGGCCACAGGAATGGCAAAATGTTTACTCTTGATGCTACCTTGCCAGAGCTAAATTCAGTTATGTTTGCCCATGGTTCTGGCACTATCAGAGATTTGGAAATTTGGCACAAGAGAGTGGGGCATGTAAATTTGCAAAGGCTGCAAATTATGCAGAAAAAACAGCTTGTTATAGGTTTACCCAAGTTCCAATATTCAGATATTGGTCATGTATGCAATGCTTGCCAGTTTGGTAAGCACTCAAGGTTTCCATTTGTCAAGCATGTAAGGCTGAGTACACATCCGTTACAATTAGTACACTCTGATGTTTGGGAGCCAGCCCATAATGCATCCATGGGAGGCTCGAAGTATTATGTGACATTCATTGATGATTACAGTCGCCATACTTGGGTTTACATTCTGAAGACAAAGGATGAGGTGTTTGTTGTTTTTTAGCAATTTAAAAAGCAGGTTGAAAAGGAATTTGACTGCTATATCTCTTTTTCTTGAGATCAGATAGCGGTGGGGAGTATGTGTCAAATGACTTTGACAACTTTCTGGCTGAAAATGGCATACGTAGACAACTTACCTACACCTACACTCCTCAGCAGAATGGGGTAGCTAAAAGAAAGAACAGGGTCTTGATGGAAGCTACTCATGCCATGATGAATGAGAAGAAGATCCCACTCTATTATTGGGCTGAGGCTATTATGACAGCCATGTATATCTTGAATCGGACTCCCACTGCGGGTATTCATGAGATGACACTGTTTGAGAAGCTGTATGGCTATAAGCTGGATGTAAGTCACATGAAAGTCTTTGGCTGTCTTGCTTATGTGCATATTCCTGATGAAAAAAGGAAGAAGCTAAATCCAAAAGTGCATAAGTGTGTTTTCCTTGGATATTCGTAGGAGAAGAAGGCATACAAATTCTATGATCCCTCTACTAGGGAGACCTTGGTGAGCAAGGATGTTATTTTTTATGAGATGGATTCTTGGTATGTATCACCGGCTACAGTGCCATCAGATATGCCTTCTACTCATGTATCTACAGTTGATATGTAGCAGAGCACTGCTATGACAAGACCTAGTAGTCAGACAGTATTCCCATGGACAGGGAGATTGAGGAGCTCACCGTCCCCACTAACACCAATATGTCATGATATGATGTCGTGGACAGTAAAGGAAAAGAGAAAGTTACTGAGGATGTATTTGGGATGATGACACCTGGTAGAATGACTTCTGGATATGAGTCTGTTGATACTGTAGACAGTGAACTTGGTATTCCGACTGTCTATACACCTGGCGCAAGGTAGAGCAAGTACATTTCGCCTCATGAGAGAGGGGAATCGAGCAGTGCACCACAGTCTAGATGCTCACAAAGGGTCAGATACCCTGTTGATAGGTTGACACATAGTGGCTACACTGCAAAGCATTATGCTTACATGACAAAAGAGATGGAGATCAAAGAACCAGGTACATATGCTGAAGCAGTGGAAGATGAGAACTAGTGTGCAGCCATCGATGAAGAAATGAATGCCTTGGCTAAAAATAAGACATGGGATCTTGTGCCACTGTCTGAAGGAAAAAAGACCATTGGCTGCAAATGGGTCTACAAAATCAAATGCAAGTCGGATGGCACTGTGGAAAGGTACAAAGCCCAGGCCGGTTGCTAAAGGGTATGCCCAATAGTATGGACTTGATTTTGAGAAAACATTCAGCCCTACTGCCAAGATGGCAACCATACGCACTATGATTGCTTTGGCCGCTACTAGAGGCTGGAAATTATAGCAGATGGATGTGAAGAATGCCTTTCTTAATGGTGACTTAGTAGAGGATGTCTATATGGTTTAGCCAGAAGGGTATGTTCACCTTGATTTTCAGCATTATGTATGCAAGCTGAAAAAGGCACTGTACGGGTTGAAGCAGGCTCTGAGAGCTTGGCATGCTAGGATCAGTAACTACTTGCAGAGGTTGGGATTTACTGTTGGTAGGGAAGACTGATAGTGGCTTGGTAGTGCTGGTCATATATGTTGATGATTTGATAATCTCTGGTAATGATGACTTGGGCATACATCATGTAATGAAGATGCTAAAATCTGAATTTGACATGAAAGATCTAGGTGAATTAAAGTATTTTTTGGGTATTGAGGTAATTAAGGCTGAAAATGGTTTATGGCTAATGCAGAAACATTATGCCATGGAAATGCTGAAAAAGTATGGCATGGTTGAATGCAAACCATTCGATACACTCCTTGATCAGAATGTCAAGTTGGACATTAGCACTGGAGCTGAAATTCAGGATGTGACTATGTACAGGCAGATGGTTGGAAGTCTGATCTACTTGGCTATCACTAGGCCAGATTTGAGTTATGTAGTTGGGCTCATAAGTCAGTTTATGCAGAAGCCCAGGAAGCCACATTTGGATGCTGTTAGGCGGATTGTGAGATATGTTAAGTTCACTGTAGATTATGGGATGTTCTATATGAGAGATAAGACCTTGAAACTAGTTGGATACACAAATGCGGATTGGGCAAGATGCTCATATGATCACAGATCTACGAGTGGTTATGATTTTGGCTTTGGAAGTGGCATGATCAGCTAGAGCAGCAAGAAGCAGCTAACAGTTGCATTGTCTAGTACTGAGGTAGAGTACAGGGGTGCTGCATTGGCAGCATGTGAGATTTCATGGGGCTGCTCAAGCTTATGGATGATTTGGATATTCAGGTGGATGCTCCAGTGACCTTATTATGTGATAATCTCAATAGTGTACTCTTGGCAACGAATCCAGTATACCTTGCTAGGACAAAACACATAGAGGTACACTACCATTTTATCAGAGAGATGGTTCTTGCAGGGAGAGTAGATCTTATGCATGTGAAGACTGATGAACAGGTTGCAGATATCTTTACCAAGTCTTTGGGTAAAGATAAGTTCAGTGTTTTCAGGCAGCTGCTTGGTGTACAGATACTATCTTGAGCTTGAGGGGGAGTGTTAAGACTTCAAGCTCGATCTTCTATCTTTGGTACGACTGTACCCGACACTTAGGATGTCCAGCTGTACCACATGCTGACATTGAATCAGTCGGTGGTTAGGACTTAGCTGTCTTTGCTATGAATGGTCCTTGAGACCTTAGGTTGTTAACAGTCATTTGAGTTATGTGTGAGTAATGATAAATGGATGTGTGTGAGAGCACACAGCTCTACACTATTGGCTTCAACCCTTGTCTTTGTCTCTGATTCTTAACAAGTATTAGAAAGGAAGAGCCTAGCATGCTTAATAAGCAGATGTCAAATGTAACCATTGAGCGTGCACAAAGACCACTAGTGCTCAAGGAGCTTTTGACTTCCCAAGAGGATCATGAGCACCACAGGCACAATGCTGCTCATAAGAAGTCTGATTTCTCAACAAAGAAAATGACACAATCGTCTAATAGTCGCGAGAAAATCTTTCAGCCAATGCCAAGTCCATCTAACAGTCCCAGATCTCCTACACCCTCTTTCTCTAAATGAACACAGAAAGCACAACAGCATCCATCAAGTGTAGCTACTCAATCACAACCTCTATCTCTGTCTAAGCTTCCAGATGTCCAAGAGGTGGGACATGACACCACCCATAGCTCTCAGCCCAAGGATATGCCTATGCAACCTAATGTGACTAGATCGCAGTTGATGCTCGATCCACACAAGTGAATGCTCAAAGGGCAACAAAAGACACAACCATTAATGTTCGGTCTAAGGACTTGACACTGCAATCCACCAATAGCAGCCAGCCCACTGAATTATTGGCTACTACTTCCAATCAGGGATCACAACAACCACAGCCCTCGGCCATGACAATGCCCCTTGCGGAACGTGTCCTTATCCATTCGCCTATGGAGGAGGCGTCCCAACCAACGTCCTTGACAACTCCAACACTTCCAAAGCACCTAAAGCCTAGGCTTGAGGAGCTAAATAGAGGGGAATTATCTGAAGAGCTAGAATCTCCAAAAAGAGAGGCAGTTGTACCCTCACAACCTAGCAGGGCTGTTTAGCAGGCCACAGCTATGTCCCATGAGGACACACTAGAGAAAGAGAGTGCTAAGGCCCATCCAAGCACATCAGTGATTGACCTAGTTCATGGTCTTGAGTCCTTAAAGGAGACAGTGCAATTGCCAAAAAAAGAGGACAAAACAACGAAAACAACAATGGCAGTTACAAGTGGTTGTAGACCCCAAGAAGATTGAGACCAAGAGTTTCAAAGAGCTAAGGAACAAAGCATCGAGCCCATCCACCAATGAACTTATTGCCATCTCTCCTAACAGTGGTGAAACCTCAGACACATCCATGTGCTCTGAAAAATCAAGGCAACCATTACCATCAACGGTTGCTTGCAACACTCAATCCATCAACAACAGAACTCACATTGACCAATCAAGAGTGGATACAACACTGTCACAACAGGGTGACAAGACTATACTGGTCACATCCAAGGAGAACCATGACACAATAGTAGCAAGGCCTCAGGAGAAACATGGAAACCCCAAGAGCGTAAGCAATCCTAGCGTTGACTAATCTTGCTTATCTAGGCCTGAGCTCCGAGCTATGCTAAAGCCTAGGGAAACTCCTAGAACCTTGCATGAGATAGCAATCAAGAAATCCCTCATTGAGCATAGAAGTGTCACAAAATGCTTAACTGAGTTGGATGCTAAGCTCAAAGTGTTTGCACATGTCTATGTCCTTGCAGACATGGACGCATTCTCTAGGGAGCAGCTTGAAGAATAATTTTCATTTCCCCTATCCTGAGAAGAGTAAGAACATCTTGACAAGCACTATGACAGGCTCCTGCATGAATGCATGCAACTCACCTCTAACGAGGAAGCCGACAAACTACGCTTAACTATAACATTCAATGATGTGCTCGAGTTTTTTTGTGATATTACAACACAGAGACAAGGATTGGGGGCATACAATACACCTCATGTTGTCGCCCCCCCTTATGGTCAACCTCTTTAGATTTCCAAAGCCTTCCTATAATGTTTTCTAGTTCTACTTCTGCAAAATTTCTACTTAGCAAAGATACTTTTGTTCTTTGTAAGTTTGTTATTTTGAAGCAGCCCCAAAGATATGTAAGGGTATAAACCATGACATGTGTATTCTTCTTAAGATCCTTCTAGCTATCATGGACTTTTGAATATCTTCACATATTTTGAATTTGAAACTATGCATTTGTGCCTTATCAAGAACCTCCCAAATTAGAGATGAGAGACTTAACAATGGCAAATCCTCGATATATCCATATGTATCCTCTCTATAGGAAACCACATACTATGCATAATATATAAAAATTCTTCTCTCACAAAAAAAATCGACAGTCTCATCAACATAGATAATGTCTGCAAAAACCTTATGAATCACATTGAAAGTTCCACTCAAGCTCTCCACAGGTTGCCATTCATTACTTGTTTATGGAAATATATCTACCACCAAGAATTCGATATTAACACTTATTTAAATGAAAAAAATATCACATATATTATCAACTTAAGACTTACAATGTATCTACTAGCAAACATGTTTGCTAGGAGACAAGTGCATATCCTTGCACTTTGACAAACCACAAGATAACTACAGTATTAGTTCTAATGTTTTCAATTCATAACCCTAAAGCAATGAGAATCTTCTTGAACAATTCATAAACCATTCCTATGCATATTAAACTAATAGCTCAAACCATTTTACAAACTAGGATCCATCATGTGATAGGAATGGTCCTTGCAAAGATTTCCATCCTATAGATAGCCTTGCAAACTAATAGCTCAAACCATTTTACAAACTAGGATCCATCATGTGAGAGGAATGGTCCTTGCAAAGATTTCCATCCATCATGTGAGAGGAATGATCCATCATGTGAGAGGAATGGTCCTTCCAAAGATTTCCATCCAATAGATAGCCTTATCTTTCTTTTGTCTAGCTACTCTAATGGGTGTACTCACAAGAGTTCCCCAATGCAATTTGTCAATCTCTACTTTGACCATTTTATTACATTTTTCAAATTAATAAATTTGTAATGAAAAACCACATAATTTAATAAATTTGTAACAAAAATGCATAATTTAGATACTATGAGAGACACTTGATCTTGGAATGGTGTGGGTAAAACCTTATTCTCTTAGGTGATCTCTTCTCCTTTTCTAACATTTCTTCACTCGAGAGTAAGGCCATCAAGAGTACACGAACTAGTTTTTGGATGCTCCTTTCTTAGTATCTTCCTTGATTCTTTGTAGTGCTCTCTAAGTTTATATTCATACAATCTTCAAAATTTGGCAAGGCTAGAGGGGTATTTGGCTTGGTAAAGGAAATTTGATAGATAGGTATAGATAGAGTAGAAATTGAGCTAATGCTTAGGATTAGAAAAATAAATTCTTTGATTGGATTTTATATATAATAGGATGGGAATTAGAGTTTAAGAAATGAGTATGGTCTATGTTCAAGGTATTATAAGGTGAAAATGTATCCTTGGACTTACAAATTACAAGATGAAGGATGAAGGATAGATGGAGATGAGGATTGATAAGGGGGATCAAAGTGGGGAGCTAATGAGTCTTGATTAAGGATAAGTGAGTATGGTAGAGCAATTCTATGTATGGAAGGGGCGGGGGGGGGGGGGGGGGGGGGGGGGGTGTGGGGGGGTTGATGGATCTGATCCAAGTGGTATGATGGATAATCAATAGATGGGGCAAGAAAGAAAACATGATCTTTATTCCACGAATTTTCACAATCGTAGCATTATTTTATCAACTTCTAATCCAAAAATCAGACTTTCCTATTGGGTAACCATTAATCTACCTTCAGCTCTAGCATCAAAGCCTTCTAAGAGACCTATCTCGAGCTCGTATAATGGGTCGGACTAGTCCTAGTTACGTTAGAAGAATTATGACTAGAGCACCCTAGCTTCTTGATGCTCTATGGAAAAACATCTCACATTTCAAATTGATCCTAGAATTTGGAGTAGACACTTGGCTCTTGGTGAGGGAGCTCAACATCTCACTCTCTGGTGAAGTCAATTGTGTCCCTCAAAATCCTTCTGTATATGTCAAACAATGTTCTAATGCATCAAGCATTTCTTTGTATTCGAATCCATGTATGAAATCCATATAAGTAATATATCCGTCTTGGAAGGGAATTAAACCTTGGGTCTACCATGGGTAATAAAACTTCGTTCCTTTTCTCTTTTCAAGGGACTTACTACTTAATATTTCTCTCTCTAACACTAGGATTCCATATGTACTTCTCACTCAATCCCTATTATCTAAGATCCATCCAAGAGATATGTTGCTCACGTACTCACCTTTCCTCATAAGAATTCTTTTAGGACATAACTTTAGTTGATTCTTTAATGTCCATACATATTCTATCTCTTGTACTCTTAATTGAATCCTCTTAGGTTTTACAAAGATGGATAAATTTGAGATTGATCAAAACAGTGTGTTGGAATAATGCTTAACTTTTGGGAAAGATAGAACTTGAAAGAACTTTGATGTAAGCTAGAGATAAGAAGCTAAGGTTGAGATGATTTAAGCAACAAATAAGGGGACTTTTAGATAGTTCAATATGGCCTTTCTTTTTTAGCTTCTTTGGCATTAAGATAGAGGTCTGCCAAATTGCTAAAAACATCGAAGAAGACAACGCCATTGCTTGAAGGTGCAACTATTTACTATTCATAAGGAGATCTATGCCTCCTTGACCTCACTAAAAAATAAAATAAAATCTTGAAGGTGAAATTGTTTACTATTGGAAAAAAAAAATACAACTCCTTGACTACCTCAATAATAAATAAATTTAAAACCTCAAAGATGTAATTTTCTACTATTAGTAAAGATATCAAAGAAGATTCAAAAGTCATGACAAGAATTACAAGAAATTTGGACACACACAAAAAGATTTTTGGAATTAGAAAGCCAACTACATATTAGAGATTTGGTCACATTGAGGATGTAGATGTATTTATACATTTAATAAGATTGGTCTTTGGTGTGATCAAATATTTTAGTCAAGTTAATATGAAGTTGATCTATTCTATAAATAAAATTCTTGACTCAATGCATGATTGAAGCTTGGAAGGGTGTTTGATGAAGGATGATATCGTTAGTGTCTAGTGAGAAGAGTTTCAAAATAGGCAAGACAATATAATGAGTTATTGAAGGAGTAGAAGCAAGAGCTAGAAAATCTTTATGGTAGCAAAGATAGTGTCTAGGTGGAAAAAAGATTAATATTAAAATAATCATAAATTAATAGGTGTGGATTGAAAAAAAAATCATTTTTAGGTAATCTAAATTCAAGAATACTCTCTGAAAAGATAAAAAGACATGACAAGCTTATTCATTCATCATTGTTCTAGTCATGCATTGTTGAAAACACTCCTAGGAATAAATGATTTTACAATCATATTGAAGGTTTCTTCTTATCAAAATTAGATCTTAAAATTTTTGAAAAAGGTATGTGTTGCAAGCTCTGTAGAGAAAGCCCTAATTGGGACTTTTGTAGGAATTCACCCCTCTCTTATATCGAAGTTTAAATTTACTCAAAAGTTCCCAAGTATTGCCTTTGTACAATTATATGAGTCAAATCATTCTAAAGTGTACCTTAGTCCCTTGCTAAGGGTCTTTCCTTATGTTGTGCCATTGTTGTCCACTTAGAGGATAAGAGATAACTATATGAAAGCGAGTTTGTCAAGGATCTTTGAAGAAAGGGAAAACTTTGCTTCGTATATACACCTCTTATCCTTAGAGTGGACAACAATTGCATGAGTCAAAGAAATATCCTTGGCAAGGGACTAAGGTCCACTACATAATACCAAGGAACTTTTCTTAACTCATGCAATTATGTAAAGTCAATAACTAGACACTTGTTGGTAAATTTGAACTCTAAGATAAGAGAAGGATGAATACCTAATATAGAAGTACCAATTAGCACCTTCTTCATAGAGCTTACATCACATACTTTTTTCAATGTTTCAAGATTTACTCTTGATCAAAACTAGAAACCTTTAATATGATTGTAAACTCATTTATTCTCATCAGGAGTGCTCTAAATATACCACAAGAATAATGATGAATAAGTGAGTGTGTCATGTCTCTAAACTTTTTCACGATACTTTGGAATACATGATCATGTAAACATGAATCTTTTTGCAATCTAAATCTTAATACTTAACTTGAATGTTTTCTAGCTCTTACTTCAACTTCTTCAACAATCTTTATATTGTCTTGTATGTTTTAAAACTCCAATCAATGTATCCTTCTATGTATGACATTATCCTATATAGGTGAGCCAATAAAGATGCAATTATAGTTATAAATCATAGTTCTAAATCTTTGTCAATAATAGAACATGGATCTTATTGTTATGCTAACTTTGCTTTCGAGATGATTAATTTTAAAATGTTGTTCTCTCTTCAACTATTGAAACTACACTCTCATCTATAATCTCATTACCTACAACATCATGCACATCTAAAACTTTTGAAAGAGTAGATACATTTAAAATTCCTCTTACATAAGATATAAACACAAACAATGTACTCATGGGCACTAAACTAGATTATGTCAAGCATTTTTGCAAAAACTGAAAACCCCTAGAAAATTTGTAGATAAGTTGATTTTCGGCTAGCTTAGTTGTTTGTGTGGTTGTTTGTTTTGTCGTTTTGTACTTGGATTTTTTGTGTTTGTCTAGCTTAGCCTTTTGTAGTGGCCGATGCATTAAGTAGAAGACCTGCCATTCATAATATTTCTGTTATATCATTTGATTCTTTAACTCCTATGAAAGATACTTATCATCAGGACATTACTTTTCATGCTGATTGGCATAAATTAGTTGGAAATAATTGGATTGCTATTGATTCACTGTCTTATAATGATGGATTCATGTTTTATGAAAAGAGATTATGTGTTACAATTCCCTTTAGATCTTTTGTTTTGAATGAGATTCATTGTTCTCCATATCAAGGTCATAGAGGTATCATATCTACTTTACGTACATTAACTGAAGATTTTTATCGGACACATATAGACACTGATGTATCTAACTTTGTTTCTAAATGTTTGATCTGTCAAAGAGTTAAGAGACATCATGGTAAACAGTATGGATTACTTATGCCTTTATCTATTCCATCAAGACCATGGGAACAGATTTCTATGGATTTTATTACTGGTTTACCTAACATTAAAGCTAACCATGATATGATTTGGACTGTAGTAGACAGGTTTAGTAAACAAGCATATTTCATTCCATGTAAGAAAACTTTAACAGCATCATAGGCAGCACAATTGTTTTTGAAAACTGTTTTCACTAACCATGGATTACCAAAAGTTATTATTTCTGATCGTGATTCTAGATTTTGTAACAACTTTTGGATTACTTTGTTTGCTAACCTAGGAACAAAAATTGATTTCTCATCTGCATTTCATCCTGAAACTAATGGACAAACAGAAGCCACTAATAGTACTATTTTAGATCTTTTGCGTGCTTACACTATTTCTAAACCACAGACATGGGATACACATTTGCATTTATTACAGCTTGCATATAACAATACACCACACACATCTACAAAGAAAGCACCGTTTGAAGTGATTTATGGTTATAGATTGTCTACACCTGTTGCATCTTTATCAAATAGAATTCAAAGTGCTAATGATATTGCTAGTATGCACGCTACTATTTTTTATGAGGTTAAAGATATGATTGCCAAAGCCCAGCAATCATATACCAAACAAGCCAATAAGAAAAGACAAGCAATTAATTTCAAAGTTGATGACTATGTTTGGTTGAGAATAGAAAAACGTAGATTACAAAGTGTAGATAGACACCCAGTTGTGAAATTAGCACCTAGATTCTATGGGCCATTTAAGATCATTCACAAAATTAATGACAATGCATTCAAGTTAGAATTACCACCTCACTGGAAAATTCACAACACATTTCACATTAGTTTATTAAGACCCTTTAAAGGCCAATTACCTGTACACCCTGTTTATGAAAACCCACCTTTGTTAGAGGAAGAGACTGAAATACTTGAACGTGAAGCTATCACAGATACTGACTTTATGACCACTAGAACTGGCCGAAGATATTCTAGATATCTAGTCAAGTTTAAGAACCATCCTGTAGAAGAAGCTCAATGGATGCACACTAAAGACTTAAATACTTTCCCCACTCTGCTAGCTCCACATTGAGCTAATAGCAATTGAGGTCAATTGCTATCCCACCCCGGGGGTATGATGCCAGGAGGCATATTTCACGGTGGATTCTGTGCCATGGTGGATTCCGTGAGGTTTTACGGTGGATTTCGTAAACTTTGTTGACCGGGGCTCATACACAAAGTGGATTCTTTGTGCAAGAAGTTGATGGGGACGCCTATCCTTTTCGGGCATTTCATTAATTTAGTGTGTAGATGGGTGATTCCATAGCGGGTGATTCCACAAAATGCATATTAAATTAATAAACGTTTATGAGTTTAGAGTGCACACTCGTAATAAATTAAGGTTAGGATTGATTTCTAACTAGTTGATTTATTTATGTAGCTGAAGACTGCTAGGTATTCACTTTTGTCGGTTTAATTGTATTATTTTACTAACGATTGTGAATGCTTCAGTTGATGTGTAGAGATAGCAGCAGTGGCGGAGGAAAGCATTGGAGGATAGAGTATTCGAGTTATCATTTATATTTTGATGGGCGCATACCTTAGGCATGGCGCCTATATTTTATCGCGCCTATTTATTGAGGTGTTGGATATTTGTTTATTATTTTGTATGCGCATGGGCGCACGATTATGCCATTTGTACTTGGACATTGTATTGGGTACGCCTGACTCTTTGGGCACTGCCCATTAGCTTTATTTCTATTTTGTGCTAAAGCAAACTCAAAAAGCTAAAAGCTTGCTATTTTGTAATTTGGGCTATGATTTGAGCTTGAAGATGATTAATACATAAAATACATGCTTTGTGGAGCGCTTACACAAGGCATGGGGAAAGATTGCACCGAATTGGTCTCTTGTTCATGTCGTGCATGCTTTTTACCTTAAGTTTTGTGCAAAAAGTAGAGTTCTTTTGTTCTTGGGGACCTTCCGGCATTCACTACGCAAGATTTGCGCACCATATATAGCCTTTGGAGGAATTCTCTCCTTATCTCTCTCATTAGCAGCGCCTCATCAGAGTGTTTGCATATCATGGGCAGCATAATTGAGGTCTCACGGATTGCGAGAGAAAAGATTATTGTGCCTCTAATGAGGATGGTGATGATGGAGGCACAAATTACATAGTGGTGTGTTGAGAGAGATGGTGATTGCTAGTCAGCATGATGGTGGTAAGAGTCATGTCGACTAATTTTTCTTTTCTCCTTTTATTTAAAATAAGAGTCTATAAGCCTTTGTTAATTCCCCCTCCTTGAGTCCCCATCACACATAGGGAGGGATCAAAGCACCTAGACATTACACTCAAACATTAGTGTAAGTATTTTATTGCGTTGCGAGTGTGAGTGCAATCCTCTAATACAACACAACACAAATGATTATTTTAATATCTCAAATGTAGAGTGTAGGGCAAGCCTCTATGACACACACATAGAGAGACTAATTTAAAAAATACTTCTAAACTGTGAGATAATTCTCAAACATAATGAAAGCATTAAAAATTAACGAATAAGACACAAATAAAAATGATTTTTAAAGCCTGAGGTAAACCTCTAACACAACAAAAGTACTATAAAACATTAAAAAAATAATACCTTTGAAGTGTGAGATAAATCTCAAACACTACAAAAGTATTATAGAATAATAAATAATATTAAAAAATTAAAATAGCTTATAAAAGATTACCTATGGAAGCTACAATTGTGAAAAGAATAGCAAATTAGATATCTTTTATTTCCATAACCAATGAACCAATATTTTTCATCAAAATGCTTTCAATTGAAGAAAAGAGAGAGCATAAAGAATTTATACATACAAGCTTTCAATCAAGAGATCTTTTGATCGAAAGACTTTTCAATCAAAAAATATTTTGATCAAAATAAAAGTTTTCACTGATTTAACCATTATTTCAGAATACACTAAATAATGTGGTAAAATATGTATAAGGAATATTATTTGGACTAATAATGCTACCTAACCTATAAGTGGTATATATGTAAACGTTGCTATGCCTTAAGTCTACATTTGAATGGGATCCAATCCAAGTACAACCTCTTAGCTCTCTAAAATAAACTAAGAATCCTTCTCGATGGGGGCACCAAACTATGCCTGTAATAGCCACAAACCCAACATCGTAAGATGAAAAGCATGGATCTCTCAACTAACAAACCACCCAATTCAATACAACAACATATACACCAAAACCATTCCTATATGACCTACTCTTAGAAAAAAATTCTATTTAGATTTTCCATATAATTTAGATCTATAGATTTTCCAAATGTATAACATTATAGACATGCAAAATTACAAGCATTAGAGGTTTTTTTGGATTGTAAGAATTGAGTTATAATTTTTTGTAAGTGTTTTTGAGTGAGCCTAAAAATTTGAGCAACACCTCAAAAAACATCATTGTAGGGAGAGAATGGTTCTAAGAAACCATTGAAAGTTTGTGATGAGTTTGCACTCTCAAGCTCATCGATCAAGCATTCAAAAACGTGAATTGATGAGTAATTTCAAGTATTTTCTCACATTGGTATCTCACCTTTTCTTTAAAAACATTAAGAAACTATACTATGGAATATGCATATTTAAGAAAATTAACCCATATACTTGTCCATAATAGGATAGAACATGTATCTCCTTGGCTATTAGGAATATGTACCTCTTTGTTTCTAATTGGCTACTAGGAATATGTGCCTCCTTTTTACTCTCATTTACTTCTTGAGCCATGAGGAAAATATTTTTTTGAGAAGTTCAAGATTAAGATGTCATGACATTGAGTGGACTAGTTTCCCTTTTGAAAATTCCAATTTACAAGTGATAATCAAATACGTTCTCAATCTCATGATGGCATTTGCATCCCTTCTCTAAGAGTTCTTGGTCTCAAGTAGAGTGCCCTTTCAGGGGCTTTGTTGGATCTTTTTGTTTGGAAGCATAATGTTTACACTATCTCATGGATCAACTTACCACCACTTATTACTCCAAGAGAGACACATTGGACTAGCGTTCATCTATCAAGAGGCTAAGAGGCTTCATTCAAAGCTTTTTCAGGGAGTTGATTATGATGAATCATGGGAAATAATGTTAAGCTTTGAATTGCTAGTGTAATATTTCCATGTGGTAGCTAAAGCAACTTGGGTTGGAAGGAGGTCTTGTCGAAGGCTAACATGAACATCAAATCCTCTCTCACTATTTTAAGTATTGTGTTGATTCTTAGACGGAGTTTGTTTATCGATGTGTATCTAGAATATGATTTCCAATCATAGATGATAGAGAAACATAACAAATCTTCTAGTGATGGTTTTAGTCTATGTAGGGATTAAAGAACTCCATTGCAGGGAGAGATTATTACTAGCAAGCCTAGCAGCCTACTATTAAATCACATTGTGTAGTAATCTCTTTATCTTTTTTTCTCACACTCACACATACAACAACTCTCTTTGACATAATATTCTATCTTACCACAAATGGATCTTCTATCTCTTCAACACACACAAAATTATTGATGCTTGTGGAGTAAAGATTTCTTGCACTCATGCCTCACTTGAGAGGGTATTACAATTTTCACGAGACTAAGCCTAGCTCTCTTTATAGAGTAAATCAGCACGTTAGCACCTTGTGATAATAATCTACTTCTTGAAAGCAAGATATATGCCTAATTATCCCTTTTGAAATAGGTTGCTAACTATAAAAGTCAAAATGGCTACCATAATTGCTTTCTCAACTTATGTTGTCATTGCATTGGTAGGATCCTTCAAGTCAACCCTTCTTTGATGAGACAATCTTCTCATATATACACGTCGATGATGATTTGTTGGGGCTCTTGACAATGATTATGGCCCCCTTAATCTCTAGGTCCCCCCCTCCCCCAAGGATGGCAACAATCACAAAAAGATCCCCAGCAACACTACTTAGCCATCATCTTGTACAACAATTCCTCATTCACGATGGCCCCCCACCAAGCTTTGAATTACTAGTGTAATACTTCCATGTGGTACCTAAAGCAACTTGGGTTGAAAGGTCTTGTCTTGTAAGAAGGCTAACATGAACATCAAATCCTCTCTCGCTATTTAGTATTGTGTTGATTCTTAGGAGGAGTTTTTTGACCAATGTATCTAGAATATGATTTCCAATCATAGATGATAGTGGAACATAACAAAGCTTCTACTTGTAGTTTTAGTCTAGGTAGGGATTTAAAAACTCCATTGTAGGAAGATTTTATTTCTAGCAAACCTAGCCACCTACTATTCACATTGTAGTAATCTCTTCATCTTCTTTTCTCACATTCACACATACACACACTCTCTTTGACATCAAATCCTCTCTCACCACAAGTTAATCTTCTCTCACTTCAATATACACACATAACACACCCGTACTTACACACATGTGTGCATGCACACACACACACACATGGCAACACATTTCCTAATGGTTGTGGTTCAGAGATTTCTCGTGTCCATACCTCACTCAAGAGATAATTACAATTTGCATGAGACTGAGCCTAGCTCTCTTTATAAAGTAATTTATCATGTTGGCTCCTTCTGATAACAGTTTGCTTCTTGAAGGCAAGATATATGCTTATTTCTCCCTTTTGAAATAGGCTACTAACTATAGATTCAAAATGGCTACCATAATTACTTTTCAACTTATGTTGTCATTGCATTGGTAGGATCCTTCAAGTCAACCTTCTCTGATGAGACAATAAACTCATATATCCATGTTGATGATGATATGTTGGGCCTCTTGATAATGATTATGGCCCCCTTAATCTCTGGGTCCTCCCACCTTCCCCCACCTTAATTGAGACCCCCCTCACATATACCAACCCTTCGCCTTCATGCAATTAATTTGTAAACCCATTGTGGCTTTCCATGCAGAATTGTAGGTTGAGGTTGTTCCATGTAGATAGTCATTATTCTTGATGATAACGATCCTTCATTTTTTGTTTTGCCTTGTTTTCTTCACCCCTTGCCTTTTCATCATGGTACGTTTTCTTTTAAAATATAAAAATAAACCAATATTTTTAAAAAAATAAGATAATATATATATTACATTTCTCGAACATTTTTAAGTTTGGGTGCATTCTCGCACTCAAGTTCCCACCATCAAACCCCAAAATATGCATTTGTAAGGGTCACCACTTGGGAATTTTGATCTCACACTTGATCTGATGCCATTTGGATTTATTCACTACATTTTGAAGGTTGTACATACTACCTTATCTCAACTAAGAGGAGTTTTCCTAGCTTACTTAGCTATGTATATCTTTGTTGAAAAATGTGTAATGCATAAGCACAACACATTGACCTACCAAATGAGATGTCTATTTAAGGTGAATATATCAAGTGCACTTACTAATACTTACCACATTTGCAATATATTGACAAGTGTCACTCCACAATCCATATGCATATCCCTTTCCTCAATCTCTCTTGCATGGTTGCCAGGCAAGAAAGAAGTTGTCAATAATGAGCATGAGGAGATGAAGAGAAGGATAGAACTTCATGTTGCCACATCCCTCACTCCCTCAAACTATTAGCATTGCACAATCTCACTCACACACACAACTCACCAATATGGGATGGAAAAGAAGAGGAAATAATGCAAAGAGCTTCACAACACCATGTCCCTCACTCTATAGAAACTTCATAGACTAGCTTTCACTCCCTCTCCTTCACTCTCACACATAGATAGTAGAGTAGTAAAAAGATAGTAAGCAAAAGTCTATACACATATGAATATCTTGTTTCATGCTTTTTCATCCTTTATATATAACTTTTCAGGGTTAAGGTTTCCACCTTTCCCTTGGGTATCTAGCCCATTTTTGTGGCCTCGTAACTAGGCTTGCTTCTTTGCATGCTTTCATAAGGTGTATGAGCAATCCTAGGCTAAAATAGATGCAACACCTTTCTTTTTTCTTGAAATTCTATCAATTGTAGTACCATATTCATGGGAATGACCTAGGTCTTGCATTTACATCACAAACTTATAATCCAATTGATGCAATTGCTTCATGTGATTACAAAATAATAGTACAATTGCATGTTGCACATTGTCGATGGTGATCCTTTGATTTTTTGTGTGCAAAAAAAAAAACCATTCCAATCTTGGATTAGTTACTCATGAATATATGTGTGCATCAGGTGGGTTCAAAATAAGGTATTTTTAAACATTTGTATATGATGCACTTTATAGTCCATTTCACATTTGTTTGTGTTCTTAAAGGGCCTCCCAAGCAAGATTTCCTTCCTAACATTGTCTTGATTCAAAAGCATGTAAAACATGATGGGCAAGCTTGTAGTTTCTATGGTCATCAAGTTTTTATATTTCCCTAGAAGTGAATGTGGGGAATAAGAGTTGATGGTCGCATTGGGTGGCATAAGTTGGGCTATACAAGTGTGATTCATACATCATAGATAAAATTGTGGTCCATATAGCATAGGTAAGGATATTACAATCCAGTGCCTCACATAAGAGAGCCTAAGTGATATGCTCTCCTTTTGCGACTAGATTGACTTTGAGATAGGCATGTGGGATCAGCTCTTTGTTTTGGGGATCAATGGTTGTGGTCTTCACCATTGAATTGACATGTTATGTCCAACAAACCCATTTTTCTATTATTGTATGTTTGGCATTGATGCAGTCTCTTGATACACATGAATAATGCCACATTCACTACATCTTAGATCTGCTTGATTTTCTCTTATATAGGCTCTTACTTTTTGAGGCAATCTTTGATATGTATCTTGGTTGATGGCAATTCTGTCACAATTGTTTTTCTCGATTAATTCATTCCTTTTCCCATCATGATTGGAATAGGCTGGTGACATATGATGATTGCATTACCCTCTTCATCATATGCCACATAAGGATTCATGTATTTCTCTTTATCATATGGTTCTTCTATTGGATATGCAAGAGGATTGCTAGGGGGTAAGTTATGATAGGGACAAGGACCTTAGGTATCCTAGATTGATGTTCTCTCTAAGAGCAACTGATGGGTGGAGCTAGTAAAGCTAGCTACGGAGTTTTTTGGGCTTGTCTTGGATAGTTAAGAGTTTGGTTAAATCACGTGTAACCAAATTTTGGATTATAGCTTGGGAGTCTTTAAGAAGTTCTCCAATAAGCATCTTCATGCCTGAGCCATCCATGGTTAGTGCAAGTGTGTGTTGGTCATGAGCACTTCAAGAGTAGATGGTCTTTGCCACCACAAAGTATGCACTATATATTCTAATGATAAAGTTGAGACAACTTTAAGGTCTCACCAATCTCTAAGAGCTCTTTCTATTTCCTTTATATTTGCCATGAGGACTTGCACTCCATTCATCTCAATCTTTCCTTGACTTGGCTAAGGATCCTATCAATTACCTATGGATATCTTGTCACTAATTCTTTCCTTATGCAAATCATCAATGCAGATGGCCTCATCCCATACATCAACAATGCTAGAGTGGTTGAAACCCAATTTTTTGGCCACAAACTTGTAAATCCTTTCATTACACATGCCCTTGATGAAGGTTTTAGTCTCATGACCTTGATAGTGGGTCTTTCTACAATTGGAATTCTCTTAAAAAAGGCTTCTCACTTTTGACACATAGACTCGGATGCTCTCCTCTTCTTCTTGCTTGATATTCATTAATGGGACAATGAGATTATCACCATAACCAGCTTCTATGGAGTTTCTATGAAGCACTTGATAAAGAGATCCTTGATAAATGTGAATGAGGCTTTTTCAATGGCATCAAACTGAGGGAACCAAGTTCATCTCTTTTCTCCTAGGCACAACCCAAACGTTTGTACCTACTTAAACATTAGCATTACCCATAAGATTATTTGCTTTGCAGACTTACTCAAACTATTCAATGAAGCTATACATTTTTAATTTCTTGGCCACAAGAGGGATCTCTGATTGATTCTTAGTTTTTTAGTTGTTCTACATCCTGGTCAAGAGGGTTTAAATGATGTGAGTTCCTACTTGAAGCATGTTTATGTGGTCAAAACAATGTCATTGCACAAGATACAAAAATGAATCTTGTGAGAAACCTATGGCTCCAACACCTAACATCATCCTTCAAAATGATATCCACTTTTGCTTGCATGGTTTCAAGTTTCTATCTTGTATCATTGTTGATGTTCACCAATCAATTAAGAGTATTTCTACCTTAGTGTTGCAGTTCTACGAGCTTTCATTCGATGGTCTTAGGGGTCATATTTGAGGCATCAAATTTAGCATCATACAAGAATGTATCAATGATAGCTTAAAATTCACCCAAGGCTCTTCCCAAGTGTTAAAATCTTTCCATTGTGTTAGATAAAATGCCTATGTTCCCTAGGTTGACTAGTTCAATAGCTTTGGTTACGAGATTACAGATAAGGGTATACTCAATAACAATTGTTCTACTAGGACTATGGTCTCTAGTTGCTCTAGTAGATGGATCCTAAAGTCTACTTCTCAAATTCATATAGCTATATGGAGATTTCTAAGTTCTAGGGTTTTCTACAACTATTAAAGTGTTTTCTGGTTTTGGGCCCACCCTTGTTTTCTATGGGTCTTGCCATTGGCTATCTAATCAAGTTTCTAGTATGGTCTTATGCCATTTTTTTCTATTTACTGTCTTAACAAAAAATCACACATTTTTAAATTATAAAAGTGCATGGTACACAAGCACGCTTTCTCTCTTTCCAAACAATACGTGAATTCACAGCTTTAGATAGCTTTTAGATAATCAGTATGCAAGTCAATGACACTGTTGAAATTTTTAGTTCCAATGAGTTTGCTTGGATTTTGATACTAAATTTCCTTTTGGTTTTCTTTGTTATTGTGATTCATCTTTTTGGTTTATGCTCAATGTACAAGGCTTTATACTCTTTGGTTAAGTGTGTCCTTTCCCAACTAGTTACACTTTTGGGTTTACATGACTGGTTTTGTGTATGGGGATGCATATGTGCATAAGGGTGTACACCTACCTATATGCACTCAGATTGTGTCTAATCAAGAATATTGAAGTGTAACAATGCATGTGTGGATGCCTATGAGTGTGGGGTTTGTGTTCTCGGTAGGTGCATAAGAAAGGTGCACTAGTGCATGTACACATGTGCACATGTACACTAGGCTATGCATGGGGTTTGAAACTACAATGTACATGGCACATGGATGCAAGTGTTGTGTGTTATTTTTAATGTGCTAATGTGTTGGTTGGATTGTGCTAGGTGCTTTGCGCACAAGGGTTCTTATGCTTGAGGCACTATCCTCAAGTTAGTGTATATTATGGGTGTACTAATGCAATGTATACTAAACTAGATGATAGTGGATGCATGATTTGAGCACATCTATATGCATGCGATGGAGTGATATGCATGGGAATTGTGAAAGAATTTTGTTCACAAGAGGGTACATTGGGATGAGTGTGTGGGGGTCGCAATATATGTATACACACATACATGTGGTGAGTTGAGATGGTTAAATGCACAATTGCACATTGAGTGTCTATTAGGTTATGTGTGCAAGAGGATTGCATAGGATGATATGTGGAAGTGGTACACTAGTGCACAAGGTGTGTGCATGTGTGTGGATTTTTAGTGCGCTAGAAATGTACTAGTGCACTTATGCAGAGAGAACTAGTGCATGTGTTCACATGGGATTAGTGCACTAGGGGTGTACAAGTGCACTAGGGGCACAATAGTGCATGTGTGCAATAAAATGAGTGTTATGATGTTGTGGAAGTGCACAGATGGATTATGTAGTGCAATGGTAGGGATTGAAGTGCAACGGTGTGCACCCCTAGGTGCACACATTAGAGGCTACAATGGATTAAGTGCAAGGTGATATACTAGTGCACATACGCACTAGTGAACATGTGTGCTATAATGTGTGGAGGATATGTATGGTGCATATGTGCACCTATATATAATGCACCATGGTCTAGGGATGTTTGTACTAAGAGTGTGGTTAGGATGCTATGTGAATTGTGAATAGGGTTGTCCACTAGTAATAGTGCAAAAGGTAAGTGCACTAGTGGGTGCACGTGTGATTATGTGCACTATGAGTGGGTTTTTGTGCACTAGGATAAAGTGGTGGCACCTATGTGTAAGAAGATATGAGTAGGTTATCGGTGTCTGTACTATGTGTTCATGATACAAAGAGAGGGAGAGAGAGACATAGACATGTGTAAAGCATAGAGAGCCAAGTACTCTCTTTAGTATTCCTCTTTATTTTTATTATTCATTCTTTTCTAACTTACACACACCATATCAAGTAATATCTAGTCTACATAATAGTGTGAAAGAGACTTAATCACTAATTGGCTTGTACATCTAGGTCTAACCAACATTATTATGGCACACCTGCTATCATCTAGCTAACCTACTCTTGGAGTGTCAGTACACTTGTTGAGCTTGATTATTCGCATTCCCCCTCAAGCTCAAGTCACATCATGTATCCCAAGTAGCAATCTAAAGTGAGTAAACTTATCCCAACCAAGTGATTTGGTAAAGATGACTACTACCTGGTCTTAAATCTTCAAATGGATAATATCTATCATGCCTCCAAGTGCCATTTCTTTGATGAAATGGTAATCTACTTCTATGTGTTTCAATCAGGCATGATAAACATGATTACTTTCCAAAAGTACACTGCTCATGTTATCGCAGTACAACTTGACATGTTATCCACATGCCCTCCCAAGTCATCTAACATCTTAACCAACCAAACAACTTCGCATGCAGCTAAGGCTGCACCTTTGTATTCTGCTTCAGTACTTGAGAGAACCATAGTGGTTTTCTTTTTATTAATATAGCTAATCATACTGTTGATAAGATCAAATGCATACTCACTTGTCAATCATCTCTCATATGCACATCTAGCCCAATCTGCATCACTATATCTTGTAAGCTCAAGAGGCTTACCATACTCATAAAATAGCCCATAATGTGGTGTAGCCTTCACATATCTCATAATCTTTCTCACAACATCTAAAGGAGGTTTCTTCAGCCTTTGTATGAATTGACTGATCAATCCCATTGAATAACTAAGATCAGGTCGAGTGATGGTAAGATAAATCAAGCTACCAACCATCAACCTATACATAGTCACATTCTTAGCCTCATTTCTTGCATCAACTATCAACTTGATATTTTTCTCTAGTGGAGTATCCATAGGCTTACATTCCAGCATACCATACTTTTCCAACATATTATATGCATATTGCTTTTGCAACATCCAAATTCCTTGGGGTGTCTCTATGACCTCAATACCAAGGAAAACTTTCAACTCTCCCAAATCTTTTATTTGACTCTTCTTGCAACATAGATTTGATCTCATAACTGTCCTATGTGTCATCACCTATAATGACAAAGTCATCTACATAAACCACCAAATTCACATAGCCATTCTCTCTCTTGTTAGTAAACAAGCTATGATCGACTTTACCCATATGAAATCCAAGATCTTGTAAGAATAAGCTAATTTTTGCATTCTATGCCCTGGTGCCTATTTCAATCCATACAATGCTTTCTTTAATATGCAAACATAAGATGGATATTCAACATGTACATATCCTTTCAGATGATTTATATAAACTTCTTCCATCAAATCACCATTCAAGAAAGCATTCTTTATGTCCATTTGATATAGATTCCAACCTTTGGATGCAGCTAATGCAATGATAGTCCATACCATTACCATCTTTGCAACAGGACTAAAAGTTTCTTCATAGTCCAGCCCATACTATTGAGGACAACCCTTCACAACCAACTTGGTTTTGTATCTCTCAAGAAATCCATTTGATTTACGTTTGACTTTGTAAGCCCACTTGCATCCAATAGACATCTTTCCTTGAGGCAGCTTGCATCCAATAGACATCTTTCCTTCAGGCAACTTAACTGAATCCCAAGCTCCATTTTTTAACGAAGCATCATACTCTTCATCCATTGCTATACTTCATTACTTATATCATGTATGCGTAGTGTTTAGCTGAGTACCCACTATAAGTACATCTATCAACAACAAGTTTTCTTTCTCTTTGCAATCTTCATAGTTGAGATGCACTATGCAATTCTACTCTCTCATGAGGTAGTACATAGCTCTACTTTTTAACATCAAGCATAACAACTATAGGTATTCCAAACTCACTATCCAGACTATCGATGGAATCTTACCCTGATGTCAATGGGCATGTTACATCAAGTGCCTTCCATTTTCCTTATCCATGTCCAATATCCCCCCCCCCCCCTCACTAACATATCCATGTCAGTGGAATGAGATCCATGACTACCTATCCAAGGATTCACATTGACAGATATATCATGTGTAAGTCCACTACTAGCAGTAGTAGTGTCCTACATTCCATTTTCAGCATATATACTTTGTGATGATTCATCATGAATTGATACCTGCTTAGCACCATACTAGGATACTAGTTCATCAAATACTACATCACGACTGATCAAGGTCTCATGAGTAGATGGAACATAGAACTTATAAGCCTTTCATTCCTACAAGTAACCAATAAAGAAAGACAGCCTTCACTACTTTCGGATCAATCTTCTTTTGTTTCTCATCAAATACATGGACATATGAAACGCTACCAAATACTTTTAGGTGTCTAATGTCTGGCTTATATCCATAAAGCTGCTCATATGGTGTCTTCTCATGTATACCAGTTGTAGGTGTCTGATTCATGACATAAACATCAGTTAGAACTAGTTCATCCTAGTAAGAAAGAGGCATATCTTTCTCATTCAACATTGCCCTCACTGCTTTCATAATCACCATGTTTTTTCATTCAGTCACTCCATTTTTCATGAGTATAACTGTATGTCAACTATCTCTTGATTCCATGCTTAGTCAAACTCCTTTGACACATATTCACCACCACCATCAGAGCTTAGGCATGAGATATAATAGTAGAACTCTTTCTTTACATGAGATTTGAAATCCATAAAGCTATCCAAAACCTGATCTTTATGTTTTAGAATGTGTATCCAAGTATATCTACTGCTAAAATCATCCACAAAGTCACATAATATCTAGACCCACCAAGAGATACATTATGTGCAGGTCCCCATACATCCGAATCAATAAGTTGCAAGGGTCTATTGTTATTCCATGTATGTCTAACAAATGGAAAGTGGGCTTGTTTGCCAAATTGACAAGCTAAACATATGTGTCTTAAATTAGCATATTTAAACTTTTGCAACCTTGAAACAATGCAAGACATCATATAGTTTCTTCTTCTTGCCATCAAGCATAACCATCATGTCATGTTGGGTGTCATCTCCAACGCATACATAACCATCAGTACCTACTTTCATTTCATCAAACCACTCGCCCTATGGTGTCATAAAATTTGATGCTCTTGAATCAATGTGCCAAATGTCATCTGTATTTTCCTACTGAGTAGCCTTATTTGATACATAAGTCATGGCAAATAACCTATCACCACTCTCAAGCTCTGCGTGAGTGGACGAGGCATAGTGACCATGCAGCCCACCCTTCAGATTCACATGCTTTTTCTAACATTCTTTCATAAAATTTGATGCTCTTGAATCAATGTGCCAAATGTCATCTGTATTTTCCTACTGAATAGCCTTGTTTGATACATAAGTCATGGAAAATAACATATCACCACTCTCAAGCTTTGCGTGAGTGGACGAGGCATAGTGACCATGCTGCCCACCCTTTTGATTCGCATGCTTTTTCTAGCATTCTTTCACAATGTGGCCATATTTCCCACAATAATGATAGTCATTATCCTTGTTTGCATTATCATGCGTACTTTGTGATTGCCAAGATCCTCTACTCCTCTAGAGTTGGATCTCCCCCTCATTTGGGAGTATCCACCACCTCTAGCAGTATGGTGTTGATTTTGTTGGGAGAATGCATTCTATTGAGTCTCTCGACCGTGGAACGAACCCCTACCATGTTTGCCATGACCTCTTAGATTAGAATAGGACCCATAGGCCTAGCAACACCTCCACCCCTCAAATGTAATTGAGTCTAGGGTGGATCGACATGGTAGTAAGAATAAAATAAATAAAGGAGTCTAGATGGATAGACACTGATCAACTTGGTAGGAAACACTGTTTTAAGACCCTCAAGTCATAGTGTGGTAGATACTGACCAACCTAATGGTAAAGGCTACATTAAGACCCAACTAATGCGTCAATCCTAGATCGGCAAACACTAACCAGCTTGTTAGAAAAATTTGTGTTAAGACCTCAAAATGAGTCAATAAAGGACAGAAATCCATTATGTGGGGGTGAGTGCAAGGGCTATACCATGGCATTGCTTCCAAAACACCTATATTGGGAGCACCTTCCTCTCGAGGCTGTGCTCTCCAGGGTACATCATGGCATGGGGCCATTGTGCATTACACCTAGCCATCGTTAGGTGGCTCAGAGCCTCCATAGTGAATATTAGCATGGGGATGCTGAGTGCATTCAGTGACTAGTGAGGGGGATCCGTAACACTTGGTATCAGAGCTGGGACCCCCGTGATGCAATGGTGATGTCTAGATGCAAGGGGAGGCTAGAAATTGGAAAAATGGGTAAAAACAAGAAAACTTTAAGAAAAATGAATAGTAAGTCCCAAGAAAGGAAAAAGGGCCAAAATGAAGTTGAAAAGCAAAGCATTGAAAATTTTATGCATCAAAAAGTAAAATTTTGGCTTAGTGGCATGATTGTAAAGATGAACGAAGAATCTTATGGGCATCAAAGGTACATTGGCTAAAGTTGAGAGGTAGCTCGTTTGATATTTGTAGATTTTTCTATGAGCTTTCTTATGGATGCTCTAAGCCCCACTCCATTGGGTAAGTTACTTTTTATCTCATACAAGGTTTACATGAAAATCACTTATCATATGTAATTTTTCTTTTAGAAGGCATGATTGTTTCCAAGTGGAACACATTCTCAAAGGGTCTATTTATGGGTTGCATGGATCTTGTCCGTGAATATTTGGCCAACAAGGGATTCTTGGTCACTATGTGATTGGTAGAGCATATAGGTGAGTTCATTGCAGATGTGGCAAGAGTGGGGCTTGTGCTTGACCACACTTGGATGCTCATGTGTCATTCCAATGCTTATCAACTCCCTGTTATTACTAGAGAGGTAGTAAGATAACAAAGTTTGCTTTGAACATATTGTTAACAAGGTTTGTGTTGCATGCTTTAAAATAAACTTGGATCACTTATTCTATTTCCACTCTTGAATAGGCACTTGATCTTACCATGTGCCTTTGTCATCTTGCTAGTCATGTTGTACCCCATTATGACAGAGAGACTAAGGAGAAGATTTTAAAGAGGTTGTTTCCAACGCATCATAGCTATATGCTAGATGATTGTGTCTTTCCCACATATATTGATGGTGTCATTATTAGAGCTAGAGCGGAGAGATCTCATCTTTTCTATCGGTAAGTAGTCTTGTATGTTTTTGCTCTTAGGTTGCCTTATATGATCTTTTGATTATTTCTACTTGCATGGTCGTAGAGGTTTTGCACCTTGATTGGTGATATGGTTAGGTGGTTAACTAGCTACATTTACAAAGTGCTATGACTATTTTTTGGATGTGTTTTTAAAGGTGCAATGGTTTGGCATGGGTCAATGCAAAGGAGATGACACATTGCATGTGTCTAGAGCTAGATGACGTGCTCTAAGGGGAGTATTTATCCACCATTTCATGTGAACCAGCACCATGCTGAGGGGGAGAGTTCTTTTCTAAGAGACTGTAGACATTTCATTTTTTTGTTTCTTTTATATGTTTATCATGTATTTCTTCATATGACTATAGTTTGTGATCAATGACTATGCCATGTGACTATATGGTTGGGAGTATGCCATGTGACCTTACTATGTTGTTTAGTCTAACATTCCACCATGGTGGTTAGTTGTGTTGATACCATACCATATAACTATGTGGTTGGCATGTGACTATATTGGTTTTTCTTTCCCTATCATTACTTTGCCTTAAATTACATGTGGAAACCCAAGTGAGGGTGGTCAATATATCATGTTGAAAAATGTTTGCTAGCACAAAGGATACTTTGCCTAAGAAATTGCATACATTAGGATATTTGATTTGTGCTTAAGAGAGTGTACCTTGTGACTATATGGTACATATGTTTTACTAGCTTTTTGTTGGTTATGTTGAGAATATACCTTGTTGGTTTTGTTTTGTTGATGTGTATTCATATAAATGCAAAGCATAAGGGTATGTTACATAGAGATATTTATATGTAGAATCAGTAAATTACGTGAAAAAACTCAAAAAAAAGGATTGCTTGCAAAATAACAAAAATAAAAGCTCATAAAAAATAAATCCATGGGCACCATAATGGAGCATAGAGAAGCAAGATGTTGGCAATTGTGTGAGAGTGGGGCAACAGGGTGCCAACAGCAACTATAGCAGCAAGCATAGGCCACTCCAATGGCAAGGGAAAGGTGGTGGCACCGAGGACAAGTGGAGCCAAGCAAGTGAAGGAAGGTAGGCGAAAGAGGGGGGAGTAATCACACACGCGTGCGCACACACACACACACACACACACACATAGAAGTAACATTTAAAATCTAGAAAAGATAAAATCTAGGATGATGAGATAGAGAGAGAGAGAGAGAGAGAGAGAGAGAGGAGAGTTTTGGGAAGAGTGGAAAATTTTTTGGGAGAGAGAAAGGGTGAAGGAAAGAATGATAGAGAGAGAGAGAGAGAGTAAGAAAGAAAAAAATGAGAGAGGTGAGAAGAGAGAAATTCAAAAGAGAACCAATTGGACAGAGAAAGATAGAGATAAAGGGGGGAAGTAATGATGTAGAGAGAGATAGAGAGAGAGATAGAGAGAGAGAGAGAGAAGTAACATTTAAGAGAAAGAAACGGAGAGAGGGGATAAAGAGAGTTTTGGGGAGAGGGAAAAAAGTCAGGGGGGAGAGAGAAAGGGAGGAAAGAATGACGTGTGTGTGTGTGTGTGTGTGTGTGTGTGTGTGTGTGTGTGTGTGTGTGCGTGCGTGCGTGCGTGCGTGCGTGCGTGCGTGCGTGCGTGCGTGCGTGCGTGAAGGAAAAAGTGAGAGAGGTGAGAAGAAAGAGAAAACAAAGAAAACAAATTGGGGAGAGAGAGAGAGAGAGAGAAAGAGAGAATCACCCATATGTATATAACATGAATTTTGTAAATCCTACATCTTGCTAAACCATTTAGCTTGATTGGTCATATAATTAGATGTATCTTCAAGGCTATTCAAATCTATCCATGCTATGCACAAGTGCATAAAGACAACAATTTCACCTTAGAAAATCTCATCTTATGAACAAATTGGAAAACTCTTGATGATGGAACCATCTAGGGATTCAAGTTCAAGGTCATTGAAGATATTCAAAGCCCTATGTAGATTAGAAAAATATCAAGGAGAGTCAATTTATGTTGGTTTTTTCCCATTCATGTCTTTGGAACAATCTTTGAATGAGTATATTTGAGCTATGCCAGCTATAGGTGGGTGCAACAAACTAAATATAATAAGTGATAAGTCAATGGCGATGTGAGGATCATAATAATCATTGATGTGCTAAGTGTTTACACATAAACCTATCTAACTAGGCAGTCCATCATCAATATCCATATGTATTGAGCTTGCCATCTCAACAAGTTGCACCACTTGTGAAAGTGAAGACAAAATCTATAGTAGACCTCTTAGAGTCTATACCCCCTAAAAAATCAATACATATATATCCAAGAACCAATGCATCCTTCATTTTGAAGCATATGCACATAGATCTAGTGTTGTTCAAGTATCTCATGATACTCTTTACTGCTCCCAATGCTTCTTACCAAGGTTTGCTATATACTTGCTAAACACTCCCGATGCTTTGTCATTGGACATTTAGTAATCACAAGATACATTAAGCTACCAATTGTGGATGTGTACCAAACCTTGGCCATTTTAGCTTTCTACTCATTTGACTTGGGGATGTCCTCTTGGCTAAGTTTCAAATATGGAGGCAATGGAACACTGCTAGCATTCCCCCTCTCCATATTGAAATGGTCCATTATATTCTCAATGTATTCTTTCTAAGACAAATATAGTATCTTATTGTCTCAATCTTGCATAATATACATACAAATAATATGACCAACAAGTCCTTCATATCAAATATTTCGTGCAACATTTTCCTTTAAGCATCCAAGTCCATGAGTGAATTTCCAACAAGCAACATATCATCCACATAAAGAATTGAGGTCATAAGGTTATCATCCCTAGCTTTCCTAGTGTATAGACAATAATTAATCTCACTCTTAGTGTACCCTTGAGGCTGCATGAAGGCATTGAGCTTATGATACCATTTCCTAGGAATCTATTTCATACCATATAAGATCTTATGCAACTTATGCACCAATTTCTCCAACCTTCCAAAACAAGCCCCTTAGCTTGTTGTATGTAAATATATTCATACAAGTCCCATGTGAGAAAGTGATATTTACATCTATTTGAACAAGCTCCATATCCTCTCTAGCAACCAAAGCAAGAACCATACAAAGGGTGGTCATCTTGACTATTGGCGAGAATATCTCATCAAATTCAATCCATTTCTTATGCTTAAATCATTTAGCTACTAATCTTGTCTTGTACTTGGGCAAGGTATTAGATGAAGATACCTTCAGCATGTAGACCAACTTACATGGAAGTGCATGTTCACCTATAGGCAAAGGATCTAACTTCTAGGTAGCATTCTCTTGAAAAGACCAATGCACTATTGTCTTCACAATTTTAGCCTAAAATCCATTAGTGAGCCCCATAGTAGAGAGCATATTAGAAACATTTTCTTGAATAATCATGTTCATCTTCTCGACCACACCATTTTGAGTAGAATTCTCAGTAGCTATCAATTCTCCCTTAATACAATGGATTGCACAAGAGTTCGCAAAGACATGTGATGTCTAAGCTACTTGCCTAATTGATTCTATGAAAATGCCACAAAATTTTGGAATGCATCCAATAATTAACTCTTCTTACGAAGAGGATAAGCCCAAACGTCCTTGTGACATCATCTATAAAAGCAACAAAGTACTATGCTCTACCCAATGAGATCATAGGTGTTGGCCTATACAAATCACTATGAACTAAATCAAGACATTTTGATCTTATACTCCATTACCTCTCTTACACAACATTTCTATTTGCTTTCCAAAGAGACAATAATCACAAAAACCAAGACCAAAAAGATTTAGACAAGGAAGATAGTTCAAATGGCACAAAGCTTTCCATAAAGAAACTCAAGGCTATTCAATGACAACTATAGCATGGTTTTTATCACCCAAAATATGCAAAGGACACAAACTACTAGATTTCTATAAGATTGTGGCCATTTGTCCACCGTCAAGAGATCCCTTGCAAATCTTCCATATATGATCACTCTATAACCGCAATCATTTAGTTGTCTTGATATAATCAAAAAATTTGTAAAGTCTAGAACATGCCATACATTTCATAAGACAAAAGAAGAATCGTTTGGTAGTGTGATAAGGATACAACTTAATGCCAACTATGCTACATATATAGATATTACCAAGGTGAACACGTCCTCTCTTTCTAACATCATAAGGAACCACTGTCTCTATTGAGTAACATAAAATGATGCTCCAAAATCTAATAGCAAGTTTTGAGACATGGCATTATCCATAGTAATAAAAAAGGCATCATCCAAAGAGGATACATACAAAACATTAGCACTATCATTGTTGCATGTATTTATCTCCTCTATCTTTGCCTTGCTTTTCTATTCCTTTTTGACATCATTCACATTATCCTTTTTATCATTTTGATTGTTCTTCCACTTGTAGCAATCCCTTTTCATGTGTCTCTTCTTGTTACAAAAGAAGTATTCTACTTCATATTTGCTACATTTGCCTCTCTCACAAGAGTTCCCTCTAGCATTTGACCTTCCTCTCTCCCAAGATTTCTCCATGGAATTTTATCTTCCTCTCACCATAAGTGTATTGGATCCCTTCAACCCTGCATTATTCTTTCTGCTCACTTGCTTTGTAGTATTAACAAGCAAATTTCTCTCAATACAAGTACTCATAAGATTACCTACAAGTACATAGTTACTAATGGTTGTCCTGAAAATATCCCAACTCTCAAGCAAGGTGATTAATAAGAATAAGACCTCCACTAAATCATAAAAGAAAATCTTTTGAGATGCTAATTGGGTTATAATAGAGTTGAACTCATTCAAGTGATTAACATCAAACTCCCCTCCATCAAGATTTTTCCATACGCTATATACATCTTTCATGTCTTTTACTTTAAAATACATGGATTTTGAGAGTCTCGATATAGTACTAGATGCTAGCTCATCCAATTCCTCCCATACATCTACATTCATATCCTCAAGTTGAATATCATTATGCTTGATCAGCTTTGCTTGTTTCTTCTGGACCAATACATTGTATATTTCCTCTTTTGAATATAAAAATTTCATACCATTAAGATTTTCAATATTAAATCATGTATTTTTTTAACTCAATGACAAATCCATAATGACAAAAGTATATTTGCACACCAAAAACTACAAGATGTATCTAAGTGTGAGTTCAAAATAGACCAATGCACAACAAACAAAGTGCCCCACAAAGCCAACTAATGGTTATCCAAATATCAAACCATTATAAAGTTGATGCAAAATTTATATTTTAGTACTCCCAAAGGCATATAAATTTTTTGTAAGCTTCTCTAAACATTCTAGGTATCTTCACATAAAGCCATTAGAGACCAAGTACATGCAAATTGCCTTCACAAATCAATTTTAACCCACATGATCTCTATAAAATGAGTATAAATAAGCATGCTAAGTCCTTTAAGATGACAAATCCCTTGAAATCTATGTGCAATTCGAGAAGCTCCAAGTGCAAGCTACTATCCAAAAGTAATATCCAAACTAGAACAGTCATGATTTGTGTAAAACAAAGAACTAAAAGCTATATAGGATCAACTCTACAATTGCCCAAATCTATAGCTTTCGTTGAGCTTTTTTTAAAAGCTATAAAACACCTCAATCTGATATCAAATGCAAAATTTATGGAAAAAATATTGAAGTGTCATAAAACTGTCGTAGCAATCCCACAAGTTCTACATGATGCTTTGTATTCATTGAAAATCAATAGAATGGGTCCAAATTTATGGCCAAAATATTGAAGTTTTATAAAAAATTTGTAGCAATCCACAACTTAGACAGGATGCTTTGTATTCCCCCAAAATCAATAAAAGGGCTCCAAAATGAATGCGTGAAAGGTATTCTCACTTCTCCTCTACTACACATACATTCGAGATATGAAAAGTAGAAAAAAGTGCTAGTTTCTCTTCTTTTAAAAAGCTCCAATCCTAGTTAATATTTCTAAGTATCCAAAACCTCTTTCTAAGCATCCAAAGCCAAGCTATTTTGCATCAAATCCACCCACTAATGATTCTCCAAATTCAACCAACTCGGTCTATAAAAGTTCCCAAATTTAGTCAATGTTAATGAAGAATCTCAATTTATTAACCTTTGTGACAAAGCTTCACTCCTCATGCTCCTCACTCCAAGCGTGAGCTCCCACAAGCACTAAATGCTACTCTAATACTAAGAGAGATGGAAGCAATGGTGGGATTTGAGGTAGAAGCCATGGAATGCAAGGGGGTTGAGAGTGAGAGAGAATAACACACGAGAGTTATGTGGGTACAAAATGAATGATACAATGTATACTTATACAAGGACATCCAAAGTGACTAATGCTAGAGGCCTTCTAAAGTGTCATTATTAGGGGAGTTTTGAGGTCTCAAAGATGCCTTTTAAAAGATAGAGACAGTGCTCTAAACCAATAAGAGCAAAGCCTTTGTAACGAAACTTTTATTTTTTTAAACAAATAATCATTTTACATAAAGATATATCTATATATATAATTATAATAATACAAGTTTGTATTATCAATATCTATTTTTAGCCCCTTATATTCGTGATTATGATATTCTTTGCATAAATGACATATAATCTTAGCCACTTTTATTTAGTGATATGTCTGGATCAATGATAGTGACTCTCCTGTTTTTCCCTCCTCTGTGATAGCGTAATCCTCTCTCTCTCTCTCTCTCTCTCTCTCTCTCTCTCTCTCTCTCTCTCTCTCTCTCTCTCTCTCTCTCTCTCTCTCTCTCTCTCTCTCTCTCTCTCTCTCTCTCTCTCTCTCTCTCTCTCTCTCTCTCTCTCTCTCTCTCTCTCTCTCTCTCTCTCTCTCTCTCTCAACAAGGTGTCCAAGCCCCCAAATCACATCCATATCAATGTTTAACTCATTTCAAAAATATGGAAGATGGATTTTTACTATCATTAGCAAAGGCAGTTGGATCACCATGTAGCAGGTAAAATGTGGAAAAAGACAAAGATATGAGAGCTTTTTCGTCTCTACTTACAAGGGTAGAAGTTGAGATTTCAAGCTTGGAGTAATTAAGAATAGCATAAAAGAGGTATTGGTGCAACACATATTTATACATAGAGAGCTATATTTGGAACCTAAAACTTCAAATCTTCTAATGCATAGACCAAATTGTAAGAATTTGATTCTTAAAGTCTTTCTTATGAAAATAATTGCTAGTTGACCAAAATGAGCACTAAATATTTTGTGGGATATATCCTCCAAATCGTTGGTGTAACTATCGAAGTCTTGTGCATCAGCGTGTAAGTTCCAGATCCACGTGGTTGTACTTGCACCCTTAGCTAAAGTTTTTGAGAAATGCCTTGGTTGAATCCATTTCTCAAAAGAAGTTTTTACGGGATCCTTTTCCACCATAATCTTGACCTTGAACTTGGTTTGAGGTTTTCCATTATAACATTTGTTTATTTGTATTATAGATGTCTACCCCTCTAATCTTGAGGAATGGCAACTGATTGAGTCTACAGTTGATGCTATTGATGTTATACATGGTTCGATGATTGGAGAAGAAATGTATAAGGTTAGAAAGAACACGGAGGTTGCAAAGAATGGAATATTCTTTTATGATCATTCCTATATTGTCCCCATGCAGTGCAACCAATGGCGATCAATATCCCCCCTTCCTTTGCTAGTTTTTTCAAAATTTGAGTGGCCTTTGCCAAATCCAGTTACTAGTGAGGACTATAAATGTAAATTGTTTTTTGAGATACAGAGAGCATTAAAACCTAATATCTCAAGTAGGCTTAGCAAAGTTACTTTGTTTATGTCTATTAATATATTTTTTTATTTATTTTCTAATGTTGAGATAAGAAGATCAAAGGCCATGCTTTCAGTAAAGAGACTAACATATGATCATGTCATACAATTTGTTGATGGGAGATGGGATACTAGGACAGAAGGAAAAATTATATGTATGATAAATCAAGACTCTTGTAAATATATAGTTTCTAATTAAATTTTCATCCTTGGCTTTTTACTATAGTAGATGGCATTATGTTGGTGGTAGTATGGTTGCTTTAGACCAAAATCTTGATAATTTTATCAAAAATTCTATAATAGATCTTGATGTTTGGTTCTATGAGGACATTACTGCAATCCTAAATGTTAGATCATCATGTACGCTACATCATCAAGTAAGGATGGATTTACAGAATGAATATTTTTAACTACCATGCTCGTTTGTGTTCCAACTCAAAAATAAATGAGTATGTTTTAATATCATATTATATCCACTTAGGTGTATATCTGATTCCACTTCTTGATTAACAAACATTTGCAACATATTTTTGCAAATATCAATGAGGAGAGAGAAGAATATAGAATGCAAAGATATTGAAGAAAGGATCTCTTTTGAAATTTCCATCACCATTGAGATAGCCAAGATTTGTCAAAGGAAATTACAAGCCCAAGACTTTAGCACCTTGTATGCTGGGTGATGAAATTTTACCTTGTGTGCTAGGTGCTGAAGAATTTTGAGCTATAATGAAGTTGCCTTGCACTAGAGTGATTAAAAGCAATAAAAGACCTTAGTGTTTGAAAAAACACTTTTGTGGTTCAAAAATTGGTTTTCACATGTGTGATGGTTATAATTCACAGTTTACTTCACATGTATGATAAGTATACTATTGTCGCCTTGAAACTTGTGCCACATGTCACTGACGTTTTCAAACATGATGGCACCTTTATGGCACCATTCTTGGGTAAATAGGAGGTTTTATAGCCTCTTCTTTTTCATATTAAATATAGCTCTTTCAAATTAGTGCACGGTACCTTATTGAATAAGTGCATGGTGGTCATTGAAAAATAAATACACGAAGTTTGTGTGCAAACTTTTTTTCATGCATTTTTTTCTCTTTTCCACAACCACATCCTCTGTTCATAGCAAGCCAAGAGTACATGTACTCCCCTAACAAAACCCATTCATTCTCAGATAGCAATACATTTAATAGGTAACAAGCTTCTATTTGTCTTTTTTTAATGTAGGTGTTGAAAAATGATTAAATGAGCTATTTTAAGGCATTGAAAATGATTAAATTTGTTATTTTTCTTGTGACACGATTCAGTTAGTTAATTTTGATGGATGAAATGTGATAATGATGATCTACAAAGCCATTCTAACCTTTGTTATCATGATTCATAAGTGTTCAAACCAAAACTTTAAAAATGATTGATGAAATGTGAATTTCCATGCTTGCTTTGCTACCTATAGACTCCATTTGCATTTCATAAGGCAATCCTATTTTGATTTCATCCAATTACAAGTTGTAACTAAAATATTTTTACACATATATGATATGTTATGTAAGTATTTACAAAATTGGAGTATGACATATGGATTTAGACATAGGGAATGAGTAGAATAAAGTGTCATTATGGCCCATTGTTTTGCATTTGGTGGTCCAAGAGGAGGAGGAAGACATTGAAGCCTTGCTCAAGTTCCCTTTATGAGAGTGCTTCACATCAAAAGGATATACTTGAGTGCCTCATAAAATATCAAAAAGTCAAAAATAGTATGAAGGTATTTATGGGACTTTTCTAGAAATCTTGCTTTGATCTTGTACATATGTAAAATGATGTGGTTCTAATGTTCTATGTGCACCAACTTACACAAATTCAATCTGCTTTTTTGGATATGAGAAAATATGGATTGGTACTTCATATTTCTAAACTTGTCTTGTTGTGATGGTAGGAGTCATATTACACGGTGGATTCCGTGCCACGGTGGATTCTGTAAACTTTTATTATCGGGGCTCATACACAAAGTGGATTCTTTGTGCGAGAAGTCGATGGGGACGCCTATCCTTTTCAGGCGTTTCATTAATTTAGTGTGTACATGGGTGATTCCATAGCGGGTGATTCCGCAAAATACATATTAAATTAATAAACATTTATGAGTTTAGAGTGCGCACTCGTGATAAATTAAGATTAGGATTGATTTCTAACCAGTTGATTTATTTATATAGCTGAAGAGTGTTAGGTATTCACTTTTGTCAGTTTAATTGTATTATTTTACTAACGATTGTGAATGCTTCAGTTGATGTGTAGAGATAGCAGTAGTGGCAGAGGAAAGCATTGGAGGATAGCGTGTATTCGAGTTATCATTTATATTTTGATGGGCGCATACCTTGGGCATGGCGGCTATATTTTGTCATGCCTATTTATTAAGGCGCTGGATATTTATTTATTATTTTGTATGCGCATGGGCGCACGATTATGATATTTGTATTTGGACATTGTATTGGGTATGCCTGACTCTTTGGGCGCCAGCCCATTAGCTTTATTTCTATTTTGTGCTAAAGCAAACTCAAAAGCCAAAAGTGTGCTATTTTGTAATTTAGGCTATTATTTGAGCTTGAAAATGATTAATACATAAAATACATGCTTTGTGGAGCGCTCACACAAGGCATCGGGAGAGATTACACCTAATTGGTCTCTTATTCATGTCGTGTATACTTTCTACCTTGAGTTTTGTGCAAAAAGTAGAGTTCTTTTGTTCTTGGGGACCTTCCGGTGCTCACTACGCGAGCATACAGCATCCGATCTATGTACCAATGGTATCAGAGCCAAGCTGAGATCAAGAGCTTCCAATCGCTACCATCTTACGCGAAGGCGAAGCTCCTAGAACGATCGAGCTCTACAATCAGTTTCATCGCGAATGGTCGATACGGGTGGATTCGTGGTGATCAAGAACCTCTGTCTACAACCTCTGATTGCGAAGGACCAGCCTGGGGAAGCAGAGGACCACAAGGAAAGTTCCTTCTACAAGTCGTTTATTTCTCAATAGTCTGACAATAACTCCATAGCTTGAAAGCTTGAAAAGCTTATTTGAAAGTTTAAAGGCTTAATAATAAGCTTAAAAAGCTTACTCAATCAAATTTTTCAATCGGCGGCATCAATATACCCTCGCCGTAAATTTCGCGGCTGAAAAATGCCCCCCCCTAAAATTCGACGTGGTCTTCAAATTAAGCTCCCAACTTAATCCAGTAAGACTCAAATCACAAGAATCTCCAAAGTTTGTCAAGTACATTAAGTTCTACAACTCTGCAAGTCAGTAGAGGTCAAAACTAACTTATGCCAAAAACTCCCATAAGGATTGTTCCTGCGTAGAAGCATTGAACTGCAAAGTTGTTCCTTGTAAGACTCTATTTGCATACGCAGACTTACTGAACCAGTTTCAGAACACGCAGAAGGTCATATACAGATTTTAGGAAGACTTTAAATCCCGCAACCGCAAAAATCGAAGACCATAAAAGCCAAACACAAAAATCTATAAGCCTTGTACACCCGACTTTGAGCTACGCTCATCCCGCTAATTGGATTTTGAGAGTGTGAGGTATTTTGAATTTTTACAGGATGATGAAACAAAATATGGATGATTTAATGGCTGAAGGCGATCTTCTTGAACCTACCATGAAACAAAAATTGGATTTAATTATGATGCAGCTGAATGAAGAACGAAGAGCCCGGCAGGCCTTGCAAGTTCAATTGGCCAATCTACAATGATCGACTACTGACAAAGATGGACCACAACCTGAAGATCTTATCCGACGAACCATCGATGCGACTCTCGAAGCTCAATCCATCCACAAAGAAACAAAAATAAGTAAAAGAAATTTCAAATTCCGTACTTTCAATGGAACTCGAGATGGAAAGACTGTTCTTGCATTCATCAGTCAATTTGATGATTACTTTCATGAAGAGACATACGTTGAAAAAGATAAAACCAAGTGTGTCACTAAATTACTTGGGCATTACTATGCTGAAGTCAATATGTTCAAGGCTGCAACTCTTGAAGATGCAATTTCTTTAGCTCATGACACTGAAGATAAGATTTGAGGAAGAGACAAGTGTCCACAACAATTTCAAGTAAATGGTAACTATGGTTCTAAGCAATTCAATTCAAATTTTAGAAGATTCAATCAAAGGCGATTTCCTTCATCATCTTTTCGTAAGTCTTGGACAAAACCACCTCCTTTGCCATCAAATACCAATCAAAACCCTAAGCCATCTTCATAGTCAAATCCTAATATTCCTAGACTTCCTGCCATTGCAAACAATGTATCTAAAGCCAAACCTATAGTGTGTTACAAATGCTATCAACCTGGACATCTAGCAGCCAATTGCCAATCGAAGAAGCCACCTATCCATATCAACTATCTTGGAGCAATGGAAGATGAAGAACATGAGGAAATGCCTGACTTTACGGAAGATGAGGATGACATTACTACTCCTTCGGATACTTTACTAGGTATGCTAACTCCACATTCTTTGTTGACAATGAAATGTTTAGTGCATGGTAAAGATAAGATTATTTTGCATGATGATGGTAGTACACATGGTTTTATTTCTGCAAAGTTAGTGAAAGAATTGAAATTACAAACTGTTCCTACACATTATCGCATTAAAGCAGCATTCTTAAGTACAAGGTATAATGGAACACAAGAGGTGCATGATTTAGAAATTCAAATTGGCGAATACACTGAAAGAATGAATTTTCTAGTTGTACCATTACAGTCCAGTGATATTATCCTAGGTATGCCTTGGCGTCATCAGCATAATCCTGACATAGATTATTCCACGCATTCAATTAAAATTCATTTTCAAGGAAAACACATTACATTGTATGGTATGCACGCATCTAATAGTTTTCCATTGCTTATTCATACTCAAGCTAAACGTGCATTACACAAAGTAGTAAATCTTATCTAATTTGGGTGAATGAACTTCAAGCTAAAGAAAAACATATGCACCCTATGCATAAAGAATTCCTTGCACAATTTAAAGATTGTTTTGCTGAAGATTTACCACCTAGACTACCTCCTTCACGTCCTGAAGACCACAAAATAGATTTAATTCCTGGTGCACAACCACCTTGTAAAGCACCATATAGGCATAACCAGATTGAACAGAAAGAAATTCAAAATCAAGTTGAGGAATTATTAAACAGAGGATTAATTAGACCTAGTAGTTCTCCATTTGGAGCACCTGTTTTGTTGGTAAAGAAGAATAATAATGCTTATTGCATGTGCATTGATTATCGTGTCCTAAATAAGATTACTGTAAACAATAGATATCTAATTCCTAGGGTAGATGATTTTATGGATAAACTACAAGGTTCTACTATATTTAGTAAAATAGATCTTAAATCTGGTTATCATCAAGTGAGATTAGATAAATCAGATATATTTAAGACTGCATTTAGAACACAATTTGGTCATTATGAATTTCTAGTGATGCCTTTTGGATTGACTAATGCACCTGCTACATTTAGTATAATGATGAATTGCATATTTTTGAAATATCAGCATTGTGTTATAGTATTCTTTGATGATATCTTGGTATTCAGTAAAAATGAGAAAGAGCATTATGAACATATGTCTTTGGTTTTCAAGTTGTTTAAAGATAATCAATTGTATGCTAATCCGGAAAAGAGTGAGTTCTTTCAAACAGAAATTGAATATCTAGGTCATATTGTGTCATGAGAAGGTATTAAGGTTGACCCTAAGAAGATAGAAGCAATATTGAACTGGCCTATACCCAAAAATGTGCATGAGTTACGTTCTTTTCTAGGTCTTGCTAGTTTTTACAGAAAGTTTGTGCGAAATTTTTCATTCATTGCTTTGCCTTTGACTAAACTTTTAAAGAAATGTATTGTTTATCATTGGTCTGATATCAACAAAAATCTTTTGATTTATTGAAACATGCATTAACCCGTGCTCCTGTACTACAACTACCTGATTTTAATAGACCATTCTTTTTAGTAGTTACTGATGCTAGCGGATGTGGAATAGGAGCCGTACTTATGCAAGATAATCGTCCCATAGCCTATTCTAGCTGTAAACTGAAACCATCCAAACTTAAATATTTCACATATGATGAATAATTGTTACCTGTTGTACAAGCTTTAAAACAATGGAAATATTACTTAATGGGTTCTAAGTTTATGATTAAGACTGACTAACAAAGCATTAGACATCTCCTTAGTCAACCCCAAATATTTGACCAACATATCAAATGGGCAGCCTTTATTCAGAGTTTTCATCCCCTTATCCAATATCAACCAGGAAAAGAAAATGTAGTAGCTGATGCTTTAAGTAGAAGACCGACTATTCATAATATTTCTGTCATATCATTTGATTCTCTAACTCCTATGAAAGATACTTATCATCGGGACATTACTTTTCAAGCTGATTTGAATAAATTAGTTGGAAATAACTGGATTTCTATTGATTCACTGTCTTACAATGATGGATTCATGTTTTATGGAAAGAGATTATGTGTTACAGTTCCATTTAGATATTTTGTTTTGAATGAGATTCATTGTCCTCCATATCAAGGTCATAGAGGTATCATATCTACTTTACGTACATTGACTGAAGATTTTTATTGGCCACATATGGACACTGATGTATCTAACTTTATTTCTGAATGTTTGGTTTGTTAAAGAGTTAAGAGACATCATGGTAAATAGTATGGTTTACTAATGCCTTTATCTATTCCATCAAGATCATGGGAACAGATTTCTATGGACTTTATTTACTGGTTTGCCTAACACAAACGCTAACCATGATATGATTTGGACTGCTGTAGACAAGTTTAGTAAACAAGCATATTTCATTCCATGCAAGAAAACTTTAACATCTCAGGCAGCACATTTGTTTTTGAAAATTGTTTTCACTAATCATGGATTACCAAAAGTTATTATTTCTGACTGTGATTCTAGATTTTGTAATAACTTTTGGATTACTTTGTTTGCTAACCTAGGAACAAAGATTGATTTTTCATCTGCATTTCATCCTGAAACTAATGGTCAAACAGAAGCCACTAACAGTACTATTTTAAATCTTTTACGTGCTTACACTATTTCTAAACCACAGACATGGGATATACATTTACATTTACTATAGTTTGCATATAACAATACACCACAAACAGCCACAAAGAAAGCACCATTTGAAGTGATTTATGGTTATAGATTGTCTACACATGTTGCATCTTTATCAAATAGAATTCAGAGTGCTAATGATATTGCTAACATGCATGCTACTATTTTTTATGAGGTTAAAAACATGATTGCCAAAGCCTAGCAATCATATAAAAAACAAGCCAATAAGAAAAGACAGGCCATGAATTTCAAAGTTGATGACTATGTTTGGTTAAGAATAGAAAAACGTAGATTACAAAGTGTAGATAAACACCCAGTTGTGAAATTAGCACCTAGATTCTATGGACCATTCAAGATCATTCACAAAATCAATGACAATGTATTTAAGTTAGAACTACCACCACATTGGAAAATTCACAACACCTTTCACATTAGTTTATTACGACCCTTTAGAGGCCAATTACCTGTACACCCTGTTTATGAAAACCCACCTTTTCTAGATGAAGAGACTGAAATCCTTGAGCCTGAAGCTATCATAGATACTGACTTTAATGACCACTAGAACTAGCCGTAGATATTCTAGATATTTGGTCAAGTTTAAAAACCATCATGTTGAAGAGGCCCAATGGATGCACGCTAGAGACTTAAATACTTTCCCCACTCTGTTAGCTCCACATTGAGCTAATAGCAATTGAGGATAATTGCTATCCCACCCCGGGGGTATGATGCCAGGAGGCATATTACACGGTGGATTCCGTGAGGTTTTACGGTGGATTCCGTAAACTTTGTTGACCGGGGCTCATATACAAAGTGGATTCTTTTGTGCGAGAAGTTGATGGGGACGCCTATCCTTTTCGGGCATTTCATTAATTTAGTGTGTACATGGGTGATTCCATAGCGGGTGATTCTGCAAAATACATATTAAATTAATAAACGTTTATGAGTTTAGAGTGTGCACTCGTGATAAATTAAGGTTAGGATTGATTTCTAACCAGTTGATTTATTTATATAGCTAAAGAGTGCTAGGTATTCACTTTTATCGGTTTAATTGTATTATTTTACTAACGATTGTGAATGCTTCAGTTGATGTGTAGAGATAGCAGCAGTGGTGGTAGAGGAAAGCATTGGAGGATAGCGTGTATTCGAGTTATCATTTATATTTTGATGGGTGTATACCTTAGGCATGGCGCCTATATTTTGTCGCGCCTATTTATTAAGGCATTGGATATTTATTTATTATTTTGTATGCGCATGGGCGCACGATTATGATATTTGTATTTGGACATTGTATTGGGTATGCCTGACTCTTTGGGCGCCAACCCATTAGCTTTATTTCTATTTTGTACTAAAGCAAACTCAAAAGCCAAAAGCATGCTATTTTGTAATTTGGGATATTATTTGAGCTTGAAGATGATTAATACATAAAATACATGCTTTTTGGAGCACTCGCACAAGGCATGGGGGGAGATTGCACCCAATTGGTCTCTTGTTCATGTCGTGCAAGCTTTCTACCTTGAGTTTTGTGCAAAAAGTAGAGTTCTTTCGTTCTTGGGGACCTTCCGACGCTCACTACGCGAGCATACAACATCCGATCTATGCACCATGTTATTTCAAAATTTGATCCTGTGAGTAATTAGGATGACTAAAAGAAATATTTCTCTAGAGACAATGGAGGAAGAGGATCTAGACTATACATGTGATGAGAAGCTCTTCAATTTCCCCCATGCAACTGGAAATTCATTTAGATTCATTTACATCAAATATATGCTCAATGTTCTCTTTGATTTGCAAGATCTCTTGAAAGAACTTGAAGAAAAACTAAAGGATTATTGGGAGTATTATGATAGACATGTGCAAGGCCTAGAGATTGAGGGATTTGTCTATTACAGTGATATAGTAGAAGCTACTAATGCTACTAGAATAAATTTGCAAACAAGTTTTTAGCCTCATTGATGAGGAATTCAAGAATTGGAAAGTTGATTGCCCTTTTCAGCAAAAGTAGCATCAATGTCTTCTTGTCCACAAGGATGTTGGATTTCTTGTATATCTTCAGTATATGGACAGTTGTTCTTTAGATACAATACAAGAGAAGAAAACAGAGGATATTGCAAGTAATGATAAAGACATTGAACAAAAGGGGAAAATGTTTCAAGAGGATGTTGAGAACCAACTAGTGTAGGGATTTGATGTTGCTTTGTTTAAAAGTGAGAACATTACAAAAGTGGAAGAAAAGAAGATAGAGTTGAGTGCAGAGATTGAAGAAGGTCCTCTTGAATGTGTCCCAACATTTCCTAGTCACCTCATCAAGAAAAAGTGATATGTATTGCTAAATTATATTCAACACCTTTTTTATCTCGGACAAGATTATTACTTAGCAATCCTTGCAACATGGGGCCAAAATGATAAGAATTTTATAGGTTATGAACACGAATTGCTAGCAAGTCTTAATGTTGAGGAAGAGAATTTTCACGATAACTCTGCAACCTTGCATTCATGTATAGATTGTGGAATATGATAAGGAGGGGCTACCAACATAGGAAGAGTTCTTACAAATTCAGCAAAGACTTGGCATTGATAACATGGGATATGAAGAGAAACTGAAGTCTCCATCAAAGGAGAAACCAAAAAATTCAATAAATCTTTATAATGATAGTCTTCTTGAAGAAGATGAAAACCCTAAGGTATGGAAGATAATTTTTAGATATCCATTGTAGTTTATATTAGAGTATGTTTTGCATTATAGACAAATATTATTGGATGTTTCTCTATTGACATCTTACACTATTATGGTTCATTAGGGGAGATTTGAAGTCTTGAAAATGACCTATAAGTGATCTTAGAGAGAGAAAATATTTTATAAAATAAAATTACTTTTAGTATTTTTTTAAATAATTATATTTTGGTAAGTAAATATATAAAATTTTATTAAAGTCATTGTCGTGATATTCTCGTGGTCACATCAAACCTAGAAACTAGGTTGCCATAAAGGTGACAAAGATTGTCATAATGAAGATCTTACTCATCCTCATAAAAGTAAAAACTAATATTCAATTTTAATTTCTTTCGATGTTTGATTTACTTCCTTCCATTTTATCACTCTCTTCTTTCTTTCCCCTCCTTACTAGTTTCTTCTTCGTTTTCCTTCTTGCTTCTGACTCACATAGTTTTTCAATCCAATTTTCTAATCACATCCTTAGCTATGGATCAGACATCCAATGATTTGTATGGCTCTCATAAAAGGCCTCTCTATCATTTTCCTATTGAGTTGGATAGTGAGTATGAACTAATAAGGAAGAGAACAACCCATTACTATTATAGAGTCTATGAAACATATACTTAGTTTTGAAGAAAAAAGAAGAACCTTGATCTTTGGATAGATGCCAAGCTATATCCCAAACATCCTAGCAAAAATAGCACTTTGCCTTTCTATAATAGCTCTTCATTGATGAGGTTCATTGGTGATAGTTATAATGGGTTTCTAGGTTATATACTAAACTTGGTTGTAGAAAAGAATGTTATTAGACTGGAGAACCATCTTTTATCAAAACGTAACAACAAGTTATTGTAAAAGCTAGAGGATTGACAGAGGATTCATTCATTGGAGAAACACATCAAATCTTATCGACGAAAGCAAACTATTTTAGGCCTTCGAAATCGATAAAGGGCTCTTAAAAATATTGAGAGTCTCAAACGAGGAGGAGGTGGTTGTAGTAAAATAATCCAAGCAGCAAGGTACATTTTTTTTCACTTTAAACATATTAAAGATACCTTTGCTAACAATTAATTATTGATTTGTTATGTTAATTTTGTTTAGGTCTCTTCTTCAACAGAATGCAAGTGAAAGAGATTCTTTAAAAGCATCTCGATTTTATTATCATCTTCTTCCTTCAATAATCTCAAAAGATATTTTGGAGAAGAAATTTTTTAAAAAGGCAAAGAAACAATGCTTTGAGTCATTTATAAATTATCATTCTTTGGATATACTGAGTTAGTGTAGAGAACATTAGATAGTATTGGTATTAGTCAAGGTACTTATATCCAACTTTTCTAGCTTTTACAATCAAATATGAAGCAAGCACAAGTACACAATTGCATACTTCCAAGACCATCTGTGGTTAGAAGTATTAGACAAAGAGTGAATAGCAAAATGATGGAGATTTTGGGTGAGCATTTCCATATCAAGACTGAAAGAAATTTGTATTCAAAGAATTTAACAATATTTTCCTTGAGTTACCTGCCCTACAATGTTTCATGATTAGATTCTATGGCGTGTCACTAGAAGAGGCACAAGGAGTGGCTAGATTTGTAGTTGAACTTGATAAAGTGAGATTTTGAAATGCACAAAACTAGAGAGGGTCTCTATTATCTTGATGAATAAAACACTTTCAGTAGTTCATTGCAATCACTCAATGTCATTTTAGTTTTCAATCTAAACACAACATCTGGTGGCTAGGAGCATTTGAAGTAGATATAAAGGATTTTGACATATTATATTGGATTTTTTATCAAACACCAATACCTTATATTATTAAGAGGCAACATGTAAGAGAAGAGCTATTTATTGAAGAATTTGGGAACTATAAGATTGAGTGGCACATAATTGGTGACTTAAAGAAACTCAAATGTATGTACAATGTGTCAAAGGGAACCAACTCCAAATTTTCTTGCCTATATTACATGTCCCTAGCCATAGAGTTGAGCTCAAGCAATTGGAATAGATCTCCCTCTAGGCACAACAAGGATCCAAAGTTTAAGTCAATCCTAGATATTCCTTTAGTGAAAGCCCATATATGTACACTTCATGCACTTTGCAATACAATTGAAAAGCTTGTTCATATTTATATAGGGTTTGCACGGAAGTGGAAGCCACTATTAGCTAGAAAAAATGCTATAACAAAGATTGAAAAAGTCTTATCTACAATTGGTCTACATGGTGGTGTTATTGAACCATATCTTCAAAAGTATAAGGATGGAAATTGTGTCTCCAAAAGGCCATCTATTGCTGGAGTGAAGGTTAGAAGGTTTCCAAGCTTTCATGGGAGACTTGGTAAGATAAACTCTAGGAATGGTGGCTCAACTATTATATACAATTAGTGGAAGTCCGTACATAATGTAGTTAAGGATCATGTTGATAATGGACAAGCTTGGAATAGAAAATCAAATGTTAAGGAAATACTAGACAAATTATTCTTTTGGTGTGATAAAACTGAATGGAATGATGATGATCTCAAAGACTTTAAAAACCAATTGAACCTTTTTAAAAAGGCAATGATAGAACTTTGGGGTAATCAACAATTCACTCACTATACAGTAAGATATTTGCATATGTATGTCTCTTTATTGTTTGACTCATATAAGGTTTTTAAATTATTTTTATTTATGTGTTAACTATGTAGCATATTTTATAAAATCATGCTCCATATTTTATTTAAAAGTATGGATCTCTATCTATTTACTCAACCCAAGGTATGGAAAAATCACATTATCAAGCAAGAAAAAAATACTTTAGACATACAAGACATGGAGGTGGAACATACAAAACAAAAAGTTTATTAGAGGTGTTACAATGGTTCTACAAACAAACTAGGCATAAATTCAAGCTCAAAGACACAACCACATCATGTAATACATCATCTCATTTTGTTGATGAGGTCACTAGGAAAAGTTAGGACACATTCAAGAGGACCTTTTTTAATGTATGCACTCAACTCTATCTCCTTTTCTTCCATTTTTGTAATGTTCTCACTTTTAAACAAAGTAACATCAAATCCCTACACTAGTTGATTCTCAACATCCTCCTGAAACATTTTTCCCTTCTCTTCAACCTCTTTATTTTTACTTGCAACATCCTCTGTCTTCTTCTCTTATATTGTATCTAAAGAACAACTATCCATATATACTAAAGATATACAAGAAATACACATCCTTGTGGACAAAAAAACATTGATGTTGATTTTGATGAAATTGGCAATCTACTTCCCACTTCTTGAATTCCTCATCAATAAGACTAAACCTTGTTTGCAAATTTGTTCTAGTAACATTGATAGCTCCACTACATCACTGTAATGGAAAATCCCTCAATCTCTAGGCCTCGCACATGTCTATCATAAAACTCCTTATAATCCTCCACTTTGTCTTCAGAATACTTCAAGAGCTCTTGCAAATCAAAGGGAACATTGAAAATATCTTTGATGTAAATAAATCTGGATGAATTTCTAGTTGCATGGAGGAAATCAAAGATCTTCTCATCGTAGTTATCCTCCAAATCCTCTTTCTCCATTCCCTCAGGAGAAATCTTCCTTTTAGTCATCTTGATTACTCATAGAACCAAATTCTAAAACAACAAGTCAAGTTTAGGAATACAAAGTACCAAACCACATTTTCTCACATCCAAAAAAGCAATTTAAATTTATCTAAGCTAATGCACATAGAACATAAGAACCACATCATTTTACATATGTACAAGATCATCAAAGCAAGATTGCTAGAAAATTTTCATCAATCCCTTCATGCAATTTTTTGCTTTTTGATATTTTGTGAGGCACTCACTCTTGGCTTTAAAGTTTACCCTTTTGATGTGAAGCATGCTCATCAATGGAACTTGATTAAGGCTTCAATGTCCTCTTCCTCCTCTTGGACCACCAAATGCAAAACAATGTGTCATAATGACACTTTATTCTGCTCATTCCTTATGTCTAAATATATATATCATACTCCAATTTTACAAGTACTTACATAACATATCATACGTGTTTAAATTCATTTTTATTACAAATTGTAATTGGACAAAATCAAAACAAGAGTGCCTCATGAAACATGAATCGAGTCTTTAAGCAACATTCAGGCATGAATTTTGTGTTTCATTGAGCGAACTTAATTCTAGTTGGAAGGCTTATGAAACACAATAACTGAGGTCATAAGGGCTTTGTGGATTGATATTATTATTTTTCATAAGACACTAAATCATTTCACAAGAAAAATATCTAATTTAATCATTTTCAATGCCTAAAAATAGATCATTCAATTGTTTTTCATAGTTTGCAGAAAAAATGACAAATAAGAGTTTGTTACTTGAGAAATGTATCACTTTTTGAGAATGAATGGGTTTTTTTAGGAGTACACGTACTCTCGACTTGCGATGCACAAAGGATATGGTTGTGGAAGAGGAAAAAAATGTGTGGAAGAAAAATTTGCTCAAGCACAAAGCGTGAGTTTGTGTATATATTTATATCAACGGCGGTCACCATGGGTTTATTTAGAAAGATACTGGCATGTACTGATTCAAAAGAATTGTATTTAGAGTGAAAAAGAAGAGGTTAAAAATCCTCCTATTCACGCAAAAAATGGTGCCATAAAGATGCCATCACGTTTGGAAATGTCAATGACGTGCTTGAAAAATGGTGCCATAAAGGTGCCATCACGTTTGAAAATGTCACTAACACATGGCACAAGTTCTGAGGCAACAATAGTATACCCGCCACACATGTTATGTAAACTATACATTATAATTGCCACATGTGTGAAGAAAGGTCCTTTTAAAACCAATTTTTGAACCACAAAAGTGATTTTTCTAAGACTAGGATTTTTTCCTACTCCAAAACACCAGCACAAAGCAATTTCATTATAGCACAAAATTCTCCAACACCCAACACATAGGATAAGATTTCATCACCCAACATACAAGGTACTAAAGTCTTAGAAATGTAATTTCTTTTGAAAAATCTTGGCTAGCTCACTAGCGATATCATTTTTCTGAATTGATAACAAATTTTTCTTTGAAATTTGTCCAAATTTTCTCCTTAAAATTTTGACATATGAAACATGAAAAGGCAAAGCTCTCCCTCATGCAAAGTATCCAATTCGCATTTTATATGTTGCCGAGGGGAGGGGGTTGCACTATTTCTGCACTATTTGATATGGATTCAAGCTGAAATGATAGGACAACTATCATCAATCATTAAAACTTTAGCTTTATTGAAGCCCCAAGAGGAACACCAAGGAAAAAGGGTTTCTATTGCAAGAAAATCTATCTTATAACATCAATGACTTTTACATTATCACAACAAAGAAAATAACACCGGGAATAAGAAATCTTCACATAGCTTCATAGAAACAATTCTCCCACAGCTTTATCTTTATCAATCATTCTCTTCATGTTCTTCATAGGATTCATCAACCAACAAAGAGAACACAAGAGGAACACCACTTTGAATGAAAAACTATCACATAGTATTCATCTTCACTGTCTTCATAGTTTTTTCTCACAATCTCCAATAGATAGATACATTGTTTTGCATAGAATTATATATATATATATATATCTCTCTCTCTCATAGTACATCATCTCCTCACTACAATACTCAATAATCACTCATAATAATCCTTCATTGGTCATAAATGCCCCTTCAAAAAGGTGTGTCTAATATAAAAGGTCACTAGAGCCACTACAGTGACTCCTCACAACTCACTATTGTCACTTCACTGCAGTCTTCTCTCATTAGAGCTATTTGGAGGTCAAAAGGAGGGCCTTGTAAGAAAATGGGTATTTGCATCATTATCTCTCTAGAAAAATACCGAAATCTTCATTTTTTGGAATAAAATAGGTGTGTTTAACTAGCCACCTAAGAAAATTAGTAACACCTTTTGTGGATAACGACAGCCCACACTAATACTGGAAAATTTAAAGTCATGAATCTTTAGGGAGTAAGAGCACTATAAACCTTCAATGCCATATACTATGCCACCCCTCTACATTCAATGCCATCTATAGTTGGGAAAGTCCCACTTGACCTCTTCACCCTACCCTCCACTAAACCCCTCTAATCCCTCCCGCCCTCCTGGCAATGGCGGTCTACTGAGCTTTTCCCTCTGTTGGTAATAGCAGTCTACTGGGCTCTTGTTACCTCTATTAGCAATGGCGGACTCCCATGTCCATGTTGACAATGCCAAGTACCATCTTCATATTGACCTTGAACCTAGTTACGCTCCAATGCAAAAACGTTGTGGTGGCAGTTTTGTATCAGCAAATGAAAGGAATGCTCTAAGATGTTCTGAAGCCAAGAATGTGGATATATGGTGTGATGGATCTATTTACCCACATGATCCTCAAACCTGCAGTCAACCACCTTTCTCAAGCCCAACCTCACTTCTCAGGTTTGTTGGAGATGGACAGAAAGGTTTGTTGGGCTACTACAAATCAATTTCAGTAACCCCTATAGTTGAGAAAGAGATGTTCCAGGTTCAAAATACCCATCTTTGTCCCCTTATAGACCTTTACAAGTTGCAAGAAGAAAAGCTCAAGCACCAGTAACAGGAGATCAACAAGCTACAAAAGCAAGTTGAACAATACAGAATGAAGAAAACATCTATTGGACCTCGGCAAAGGAAAAGATAAGTTGTGAAACATAGAGGATCTTAAGGTTGGTTCAAGAGGACTCAAGAAAAGGATCAAAGTAATCAGGTAAGCATTCTGATTCTATGTACTCTCTTGCTCCTATGTGCCCTCTGATTTCTATGTGCCTTCTTCCCTCTAGCTCCTCCATACATTTCTGTATGCAGGGTTGTATTGCAGCCCGACAAGGAGAATATCAACCCAAATAGCAACCCACCAATGCTGATGAAACCTTTGATTAGCTCGAAGGTTGCAAAGGAACTACTGCAAGAGAAGAAATTTAAGGTTGTGCAGAGGGAGGTGGTGGATCAATTTATTACCAACAACACCATATCCACTGAGAATGTACAAAGCGCTATGGATGAGAGTGGTATTAGTCGGAAAGGATATGCCTTCTTACATAAGACTGTCAAGTCTACATTCAAAGCTAAAGGAATCACTCCAAAACCTTTACCAACCACTACAGATGTTTGGAAGCTTCGGAAGAGACTTAACGAGAAGAAAAACAACTATGTTGGATCCCTGTACCAAATTACAAATGAATACAAAGGGAAATGAGGCACTGTCAAATATGGTGAACACAACAACATCTTCATGGAGTTGGAGTTGTTGCAGAGAAGGATGGTTGAGTTTTACAATATCACACATGCTGAAACAAACGGTGTTCTCAACTTTGTTCTGAAGATGGACGAGTGTGAGATCCTAAATGATAAGAAGATGGAAAGAGTAGCCATAACATCGATGGATAGAGCAATGGGAAAATTTCCCAAGGATGATTCACTGTACTTCTCAGTACAATTAGAAATGAATCTATGGTGGCTCGGTTGCTTTCTTGTATGTACTACCATGTCATTTTCTTGTGAATACAGTGTGGTTTATACACTCAATCTAATAGACGTATTATTTTGATTTGGTGTAGGTTTTAACAGAGGACCATGATGTCTTGGAATGGGTCTTCCGACAAACTCCCATTCCTGATCTTATTAGTGGGCAGATGCGAGGGCAAAGGACTCTTACTGTTGGAGACAGAGGCACCTTTCAAGTTGTTTGGCACTTGGCCTCTGATTTAAAGACATTAAAATGCTTATACAATTGCAATCAAGGAGCCTTGACCTTACCATGCCTGTACTACATGGAGCCTGCAAAAAACCTTGATCACAGGTGGTGGACAAAGCCACCTGACCGACAATTGTTGGATAAGAGCTTCCGACCTATTTTTTATATACCATTGACAAATGTGCACATTTGTACTATGCACGCTCTGTGTCATGTCATAGAGAAACTAATCAACCTATACATTGGGTTTGTATGGAAAATCAGAAATCAGTCTGAACGCCGTGATGGCATTGCTGCTACTGAAAAGGTATTATCCAGTATGCAGCTTCATGGAGGAAATGTTCAAATTGAGCAAGACCAGAAGCTCTCCACCAATGAAAAATATCTTCCTAGAAAGGTTTCTATAGGTGGAGTGAAGGCAAGGTGGTTCCTATTGAGACCAATCAACAAAACAATTAAAAAGCGTGCATCTAACCACGTCAGTAGGATAGAGTATGAGCAATGGAGGAAACTACACGTTGCAGTTAAGGACCATGAGGTTGCATCCAGAAATGCAAAGGTGAAGGTATGGCATGCAGTGGACAACATCTTCAAGATGTGCGACAAGGAGTCCTGGTCGACTCTAGACATCAAGGTTTTTCAAATACACCTTCAACAATTCAAAAAATAATTTGCCGTAGCCTAGACAGAAAACAACATAACACATAACATGGTAAGCTTCAAAATCTGGCCTACATCATTTTGCGTCTTAGGACATAATTCTAAAACATATGATATTGTTGTATGTCAACACATCATCTATAATCATCTACCATTCTTCATTCAAAAGTACGGTGATCCAAGCATATGGAGCACTCAGGGAATGGAGAAGTCGCATTATATGGCATGCAATGCATACTTCAGACATACTCAACATGGTGGTGGTAGTCATAAATGAAATAGCCTTCGTGAACTCTTCTAGTGGTTCTATAGACGAATAATGCAACAACTTCACAAAGAAGAGACTCTACATTCATCAAAGATTGTGCAGGCTTTGAGGGAAGTTCAATCAAAAAGGGAGAAGAAGATTCAAGCATTCAGAAACTCAAATGCTCTTCAATCACAACAAAGATGGAGACAAGAACGCCACTTTATTAATCATCGATGGGTGAAGGAACTGTAGTTAGATGCAGTGAACACATTGTAACCAAAACGCCACTTACAAACCAATGGACTATATTAACAATGTGTAATGAAATGTTGCAGAATACATCATACATCTTTTTTCCCCTCAGTTGGTCTATATTCTAGTAAAAGTTGGTCTTGTTTTCTCTTGAGTCGTATTAACTGGTTCTTTTCATAGGGTTCCAACTGCTCACTGTCTTCTATTCCTGATGCTAACACAAGCCCTACATAGGCACTAAAATATCCCCTTCTCGAGCATCGGGACGCAGGCTAGTAGCCAAAGACATCCAGGGCTGTGAACTTCTCTACCAAAATTACCTTCTCATAGGTGCTAGGGATAGGCTGTCCACCAAGAAACCGGGAGAGTGTTTTGAAGAAAAATGTGGCCACAAAACCTTCATCACTGAGGTTTTTGTGGTGCACTAAAACCTTCGATTTTGCAAGCCGCTTCAGGTAATGCCTTAGAGCTGCATCGTATCCATGGAACTCTCTTCTATGCCTGATTAGAAACTCATCTACTTCTGCAAACAACCTCTGCAATAAACCAAATAGACCAAATCCAAATTACAGTGAGAAGAATAAGAACCTCCACCATAATCTAATCAAAGAAAACAATGAAAGCAAAGTAAGCGTCACCTCCAGTTTCTCATCATAGAGGAAGGTTTTCTCGTTCTGAAGGTTCAGACTACCCACACTCTCCCCTTGACATTCCTCCACCAGAAAATGAGCAATGCTTTCATGCAACTTGTCATAGCCCATAACTTCCTGAAACTGCCTGAACTCCTGCTCACTTGGCACTATGCCTCTTTCCCTGTCTTCTTTCACCCTGTTGAACCACAAAAGGAGGCACTGACCTGCATCAAAATTCTCCTCTAGTGACAAGTCTTCCATATCATCATCAGAAATGAACCCGTTCTCCTCCTCTGCGCTCCTTGCAATTGCTGCAAGCGCAAAGTCTTCTCTGATAGAGAACACCTTCTAGATGTCGCTGAGCAACAGATACTGCTTTCTCTCAATTTGAAACTCAAGAAGAGGATGTAGCTGGAGCGAAGTGTCAACAACACCTGTGTACTGTGGAACCTTTGAAACTTTATTCTTGATATCTTTGAGGCTTATTGCATTGGTCTCATTCTCTTCCTCAGTAGGCAAGAACTCTTCCTCCACTGTGACTCCTTCAATGTCTCCTTCCACATCCGGGCCCTCATCCTTTGTCTCCTCTTTTGGCTCATACAATAACTCAACATTTGTATTGGGCAAATTCTTGTATAGACAATGCAGGTATAGGAACCCCATCTCCACTGACACAAGCTTGCGGTCCTTCTTGTGCATTGGACACCAAAACAGCCTATAAGGGCCCGCCAGAAGGAGATAATGTTTATACAGGATGTTGTTCTACTTCTTGTCCTTTGTGCAATCAAGGAGATGAACATAGTCCCTCTAATCTAATGTCACCCGTCCTTTCTCTACCTAGGCTTGAAAATCATTAAATTCAGTAATGTAATATTCCATGTTCTCTCTAATGATTTCCTGATATGTCACGGTTGTGTTGAATATATTTACTAAATCGGGATAATACTCCGATGTTCCCACTTCATTGACGAAGTCTATTAAATCCGCTTCACAATCTGATGGTGTGGGGGGGCTACAGACTTTTTCTTGCTTGTTGTTTTTTTGGGAGCAAACTCTTACTCTGGTTGGGACATTGAGAAGTCCACCTTTCGTTTGAGGGACGGCCCCTTGGTCTTCTTTTCTCAAAGGCAGACAAGACTTGAAGCAGCACAAGCTTCACACAGAGTGGAGGTCGAATATTCATGAAAACCTGTCATGGCCTAATTTTTCCAGTAGTATGAGCTTCCAGTGAGAGGTGATACCTCCACAGCAGGCATCAGTTCTTATAAAGGTTGAGCACACTCTATGACATGGGTAGAGTCTCCCTCCTCCTCAAACGAACCTGCTGGTGATGGTGCTGACAAATCCACTACATGCTTTTTTTATGAACGTGTAGCAACCGCTTGGCTTCCCTTTGCAGACACCTAAACCCTCCCCTCTTGGCTAAGCTCAAGGTCAAGAAAATATGGCCTCTTCCCGCGTCCTCCTAAACCTGCGAGAACGGAATTTCCCGTTTAAAGCGTATACAGAAACAGAAAAGATTCCGAGACCCTTATGGACTCGAAAGTGCACGGCTCATTTAACTAGACATAAACTACGGTCAAAATTCTCAGCGCCTTGGCGCGCATAAGCGCATTTGTAGTCTTGATATGGCCATATGGACGTCAAAGAGCAAGAGATTATGACTCCTGTTGATTTGTGTGTGGGATGCCAGGTTTGAAAAGGGGGTTAAAAATTTGTGTGCTTTGATGCGTATACATTTGTTTGACTTGTCGCAACAGCCGTTATGCGTCAAATCGCACAAATACTATTAAACAAATAAACTGGTATCAGAACCAGAGAACAACCACCTACCTTCTTGAGACATCTTTCTCACTGATGATCCAGTCCACCAAGCTGATGATTGCAGGAAACTCCCTCCAATGCAGCTCTGATGGAGACTCTCTCTCTCTCTCTCTCTCTCTCTCTCCCTCCCTCCCTCCCTCCCTCCCTCCCTCCCTCCCTCCCTCCCTCCCTCCCTCCCTCCCTCCCTCCCTCCCTCCCTCCCTCTCTCTCTCTCTCTCTCTCTCTCTCTCTCTCTCTCTCTCTCTCTCTCTCTCTCTCTCTCTCTCTCTCTCTCTCTCTCTCTCTCTCTCTCTCTCTCATGCAAAGCGGCGCATTCTCTCACTACCTTTACTGTACCTTACTACGGATCCCTCCGATTCCCTCGGGTCATGCACCCACTTTCCCGCATTAACTGTGGGAAATCATCTTCTAATGGATCTGTACCATTCTCCCACGTGGGTTAAAGAGCCCGCATACGTGCATTAAAGAACTGTTTTTAAGTTTTGACAATGTTGTGGAATAGACACACAGAGAGAGTCTGATAGTGCGACACATAGAGAGATATAGCACGCCATTTGCATTCCCAAGAATCACTTCCAAATTGACAGTGCCCAGGGTGAGAGAGAGTGTGTGTGACAAAAACACAAACAGAGATAGAGAGAGAGAGCACCACACACAAACACACAGAGACAAAGAGAAAGAGAGAGCCTAGCAGATAAACTCACTGCAAGGGAGTGAGAAGGAGCGACAGAGACGACCTTGACGGGTATGCAACCATGTAGATATTCTTGAAACAAACCATTTTCTTATGTTTCAATTCGCTTTGACGTGTAGCAGCATGTCATGGACCTTCAGAAGCCACTATGTGCGCTAAAAACAATCATTTTCCAAGCATTTAAAAAGTTTTTCCCTTTGACGTGCAATCGCATCTCCATGGCCTGCATAAGGCACTATGCATGTCAAAGGGCACTTGTTTACTGAGCTTAGAATACGTGTAGCCCTTTGACGCATAGGTGCTTGTAAAAGGCCTTCATAAGGTACTATGCGCGTCAAAGGACCCTCATTTGGTTAGGTTAGAGTAAGGATTGCCCTTTCACAATCAGAGGCTCATAAGGCATTAGGCGGGTGCAAAAGACCCAGTTACTTAGCATAAAAAATGTTTCGCCCTTTGATGCGCAAACGGACTCATTGGGATCTTGGATGATGCTATGCACGTCAAAGCGTGCTTTAATTTGTTATCTGTAAATAAGCTCCCTTTTTTTACGTATACATCCACGCCATTGTGCAGGTCTAAATGGCAAGAACGAAGTCAACGGCAAGGAAAGAGAGATCTGGCCCAGGCATCACAGCAAAAGCTAGAGCAGAGAAGGCATCCAGCAGGAAAGGAAAACCCGTGCATATACTAAAACAAAATAGGTACAAAAGGGTTAGCCAGAAATCTAACATCCTCAGGGAGTGTAGAGCGGCCCAAAAATCTACTGAGTTGTGCATACTAAAGCTCCCTTTCCAAAGGGTTGTATGAGAGGTTTGTGAGAATTGGGGAATGCAGGTTCGTTGGAAGAGGGCTGCCTTGCTTTATCTCCAGGAAGCTGCAGAGGTCTTCATTATTGAGATTTTCAATGACCTAGCTCTTCTTGCTGCACACTCTAGGAGGTGGACAATCATGCTGAAGGACCTCAATACATTGAAGAGGCTACGGTGGAGATATGACCACCTCTTGCACCTAGGCGACTTCGTGAATGCCAAAATGAGGGACATACTGCTTATCCCTCCTGTGAGGCAGCCTAAGGAACGGGGACCGGTTGATGTTACACATGATGTCAACACAAGAGCCAGAGCGGAGACCTTGGCAAGAAGGCAGAGGGCACAAGAAGAGAGAAAAGGGCTATAAGCTAGAAGAGAAACTTCCCAAAAATAGCAGGAAGACAGGACCCTCCAAATGGACAAGGAAAACTCAGAGTATCTGGCTGGACTCAAAGGAGGGCTGTATATACTTGTGGATTTTGAGAGAGGGAAAGTATAGCTGAGTCTTGGCATCACGGATGTTGAGATACTTCTGGACAAGGAGGCGCATGTGTCAGAGAGCATTCTATATGCCTACTTAATGTAAGGAACTCAGTCTTTTACTTAGTTTCAGAGCCAACGCTTAACTCTATTCCTTTTCACGTACTCTTTGTACTTGCTTGTGCAGGTTGATACAACAGATGCTTCGGGTGATTGCCACCAAGAAGTATTCATCGGGAATCCACAACTATCGCAGTTTATGAGAACACAAAACACACAATTCTCTGTTTATCACACCTAGTTTCAATTTTTGTAACCCTGCAGAGGTGACAGTCCTCATCCTGCCATATGAGAACAAAGGTCACTGGAGTCTGGCGTTGATCGAGCTCGACAAGCCAGTCATATGGATGATTGGGAATGCATGCAGAGTTTCAAACGTAAGTATACCGGCGGATATAGTCTATTGGTGACTTGATTGCTGTCATGAATGCTCCCTTTTTTTAATTCTTAGCCCGTTCAGTATGTTGACAGTGTACAAAAATCGGTTTTTCAGGTGTATTAAGAGACTCCTTATGGCCCTCAGGAGCATGTTTGACAGTGCCGAACTTCATCGGGTGAATATCAAAGAGGTAAAAGTCTCTCCACAGAAGGATGGCTATTCGTGCGGGTGGAGAGTGATGATCCATGCCGAATACCTGTTGGTCGCTCTTCATAGATACGCCTCTAATAAACAAGGTAATGAACTGCTTGTTCATCCTTGCATTTATTTAGTGCGCTTTGAAGTGCATATTGTCAATCAAGATCGTCGAAAACTCATTATCGCGTCAAGGCACATAGAAAAATTTATCATGTTGTCTACTGTGCAAAAAACTGTGGAGGAGTATGACAATGCATACATTGAGAGATATAGGGCAAGCATGATACACACCCTCATTGTTGCCTCCCAAGAGATACCAGAGGAGCAAGGTTCACCCTTGTTCGATGAAGATGTCGAGGAGGTACCTCCCAGGAGGGGGACCGCACAAAGCCAAGGCTCTCTGAGAAAAGCATAGCAGGAGTCAAAGATGGACATATCTGAAGAGATGAGGACAGCGGTGAAGACACAAAGAGTGAGGAGCAAGAGGAGGATGCTGAAACAAAAGGAGATGGTGACAAGGAAGAAAAGGATCCTGATGAAGGTGACCAAGGTGATCGTAACCCGGATTCGGGAGAGAGTGCTAGATCCATGGAGGAGGGAGAGGGTGGGCGAGAAACAATAGGGAACGGTAGCGGGGACAATGGAAGCAAAGGGCAGGACGGAGACGTACATGGAGATCACCAGAGCACAGAAGCACAGGGATGTGGGGACCAAGAAAATCATGTTGATGAAGATAAGGCAGATCCAGAGGGTGGTGGGAAAAGTACTGTTGAGGACGATCCTGTGGACAAAGTCCCGGGGGTTGGAGTCCCTACGCCAGTGCCATGGAGCCCTACTCACGTGAGAATCACTTATACGTTTGAGTTTTCAAGATGTTTTAGTTATTTTATGCATATTTTACCCATTCCGTTCCACGTGTATTTATCATAAAGGCTTCTCATTTTGGACGTGAACGGGCTGCTATTGAGGCGGGACTTCTCCCTTTTCACACAGTCAACCAAGGCCACCAAAAGAATGGTGGGGGGTAGAACAGTGCTTCTCCGACCACACCTGTCAGAGTTCTTGCGCTTCGTGCTGCAACAGTTTCAAGTGGGAATATGATCCTCCATGACCTCCAAAAATCTTATGCCCTTAGTAGGGATATTACACGACAATCTTTGTATTGCACCCTCATCGTTTAGGTTTATATATGCTCAAGATAGATACACTGTTATCGTATGAGGCAATAAGAAGAAGCCATATGTGCCCTTGTTCACAAAGCCCTTGTGAATCTAAATGTAGATTATGACCCTGTAAATACACTTCTAATTGATGACACACCAGATAAGTGCATATGCAATGTTCAAAACACATTTATATGCCCCTTAGAATTCAATGGTAATCCCTCTGACATGTTTTTTCAGACAAGGCTTATGCCATACTTGAAGAGCCTTCATAAATCTAACCTTAATGTAACCCAGTTCCTTGAGAAAAATCCATTTTGACTATGGAGTTTTGCAATTTCTTGTAAGTTTCAAGTTTCTATGGAGTTGTACAATTTTTTGTAAATTTCTATTTCTTTTGTATTTGTACAATTTCTTGATGTGGGGTTGTGTCTCATGGAGTTGCACAATTTCTTATCACGTTCTAGCTCTATAATATATTGTTACTCTCAAGTTTCATGTATGCAGTTGTGTTATTTATGAAGTCTCCTGTTATGTTTATGTACAGAGACTGCTTATATTAGATGTGAATGGGCTCCTCTTGCGGAGGCAACCATGCCCTTTTCAACCTACACCAGTGAACCATTATTTTACTGCGGGACATTATGTCATGTTGTGGCCTGGTCTTAGACAATTCTTGCACTTCATGTTCAGATTCTTTAAGGTAGGCCTATGGTCCTCAATGAAAGTTAGAGACCTCCAAAGTGTAATTAATGTCATGCAGTTTGCTGGAGTAGATTTCTCCTACTTCGAATTTCTGCTGGATCGCTCATACTGCTATGAGGACCCAGAGTACCAACATCCCCATCTACCTTTTGCTAAGATGTATACGAAACCTTTTTTGCATATTCCACATATAGTGGATCCATGAAATACTATATTGCTAGATGAACATCGTGAGAAGGGCAAATACAATCCCACGGGAAGTACACTTGTAATACAGGGTTTCAATGCTGATCCACAGGATGACTACCTCCATGAAATTCTCATTCCATATCTCTGGAGGTTGTATAACTTTGAAGGGAATGTGGTAGACTTTGTATGGTATAATGAATTACCGATATTGTTTTCGTGACTATTTCTGAACTTGGTTTTCACACTTAATAACTAGTATCTTATATGCGTTGTGTGTGCCTATGCTGTTGGTCGCTTCCAAAAAATAATACAGAGATTCTCATCAACAAACATAATTGCTTGTAATTACCAAAGTTTTCACCATTACAAGATATAGATTGAATACAAAGGTCGATCGCTTGCAGCTTGCCAGTGGCATAAGCAATAACAATCTTGTTTTCAGAATCAATAACTAGTACCTTATATGTGATGTCTATGACAATGTTAGTGATTACCGAACTTAAAATGGCAAAATGTACTTCCAAAATAAATCAATTCAGTTATTATCATCGAGAAATGAAATTGTTTGTAATTACGAGGGTCGTGTTGATTACAATACATAGATTGATTACAAAGGCACCTTGCCAATGGCAAGACCAAAAGTGTGGGCACAACCCTAAGGCAATAAACATATGGGTATAAACCTATCAGGCAATATACACTTTACTGTCTTTCAGGTCCTTGCACTTCATTTGCATCTCTCGTCTCTTCATCACACGCCTTCCATTGTGCACGAAGAAGAAGTCCATCGGTAACATATGTGGTGACTCCTCATGTATATCCATATATAATTGATGTAGCATGTTTTCTTGTCGTAGACTAATGATTGTAACGAGAGTGCCTTTCTCATCCAATACCTCAATGTCCACTACTTGGTTGTCCTCCAAGCTAGCAGACTCCTGGTCCATAGGCACAAGGACTCCGCCAATGTAACGTTGCCGACCATACCAAAATGACATAATAAATGTCTGTGTTGCAGTCATGTATTTCACCTTGCAGTGTATCCAAAGAAATTTGGCAGTGCACCTGTTCAACCTGCTTCATATACCAATGCTTATAAAGTAGCTTGGCTAAGAGAGTGTTGTTCATGTTCCGGCAAACTAGCATTGTCCTTGTCACCTTCACATCAAATGCCCTAAATAGCTCCACAAAAATAGAGACGGGCATAAAATTAATAATCTTTATGAGTTTCGTGGGGATGGTGGCTCGCAGTGATCTTTGCACATCTCTGTAAAACCTTCTTTGAGTCGCCTCCAATACAGTGATGTTTGGCACTGGCCACACCAATGTATTCCACTCTTCTTCTAGATGGAGCTTGCGAAGGTATCCCTTTGTCTTGGTCCACAAGCTGATAAAAATTATCATAAAAGAACACACCTTCCTCTGCAAGGCTACCCCCAACTCTCCCTTTGTATTGTACACTGCCCAGATGGCCATGGATTACACTCATGATCCCAATAACACACTCCACAGGCTGCCACTCCTCATATGATGAGGGATACACATTTGCAGGACATAAACACATCCCAAAAACACGTCTCAGACACATGAAACATCAAACATCAAACACCCCAATATCAAAAACACCTGAAATGTTAACTAAACTAAACAATCATCTAAAATAAAGAAACTTACAGTTTGGCTTGTGAGATGGTAGCCCTGTTTCATGGCCGAGGGCCATGACAAGTTCATTGTGCATGTAGACGCGCTGCACCAGGACTTCTTTAACCGTTGTTTTGCCTTGTTGGATTCTGAAGGCAATAACTCTACCCTTCCATGACCACCTGAAGACACTTTTAACATTCTTACGCTTCTGTCGGTGTGGCTGCATAAGCACCCACGACCCTTTGGAGATAAGAACTTCTATCCATCTATCCTCTTCAAGTGAAATAGGCACGGTAATGGAGAGCACTGAGGTTACGAGTTTGCAAGGCCTGCAAGTAGAGGACATGGAACTTGCACAACATCTAGAAGTGATACAACGTGAAGCATAGGCCATGGAGCTAGAACACAGAGGTGAGGAATCTATCAGGTGAGCAGGGGGCATGGAAGGAGAAGCTGAGGAGGAATGCAGAGAGTGCACAAAGGTGAGGAAGGTGAGAAAGTGCACAGAAGAGAGAATCTTGAAATAGTGAATCATCAAGTGATAAACTACATGGTTTATGTTGTGCTAATGTCAGATTCACAGGGTAATAAATACATAGGGTACATAGGATTCTGGGCACACTTTATGCTTGAATGCTCTCGTACAATCTCCTTTCAAAATTCCTCCCTCCTACATTTATGCATATATCCATTTTGGCCCCACATGAATCACTTTTTGGCACGGCAGAAATGGTATTTTTGGACAATTTCCCCTATTTTCCTATGTTTTCTGGAAAATACCCAAAGTTGCGTTGGCCTCCACCCTATTGGACGTGCCCTTTTTTCTCTCCTCCTCTAAAAGGATCTCCTTTTGACCTCCAAATAGCTCTAATGTGAGTCTTCAGTAGCTACTTCTTCCACTTTCTTGAGCTCTTTAAACTTGAATTCACCTCTTTCCAAGGCTAGAAAACTTTCCCAAAGTCACACATACATTCCACATAACACTTACTGAGGCATACAGAACAGAAACAGAAACAAAAGCTCTACAGAAGCTCAACAGAAGGTTACAAAAAGTCAACAGAAAGCATCAGAACCTCATAACTCATACTAAAACCATTCCAAACTATCAAAAACCATTCAATGATATTTCAAACATTCTCAACTTCCATCAATCATTAATCAATGCTTCATACAGAAGAAAGTCAGGACAAAACAGAAGCTAAACATAACCAATCAGAACCTCAACAGTGATCTCTCCTACCTCATCTTTAGCATCAACATTCATCAAATGATGCTCCCCTAGTCTTCAAGAAACCATTCATTGTTTGACCTTTGATCAAAAATTGGACCTTTTTTCCTCCATCGTAGGAGCTCTCTTGATTTTGAAACCCTAACACACAACAAGAAAACACAACTCTCATCTTGAAGCTCTCTTGAGCTTCAAAATTCATCAACCTCTGCGCTCCAACACTCTTACACAACATGTTTACTCCAAGAAGGGGCCAAGATTGTATACATTAGGGAAGATTCAAGAATTGAGAAGCATAATGGGGCTGATTCTTGAAGATTTTTGTTAAGAGGACTAATCTTGGTGCATGGGTAATAAAAGGGCTAAAGACCCTTCTCCATTGAAGCTCCGCTGAACTCCAAGTGCTCATGGCTCTCCATTGGGTAGGATTAAGCTTCAAGGGAAACCCATCATCATGCATGAAGTTATGAACTCCATTGGAGAGGTAAGCCATTGAATATTGCCCAAGAATAACTTGATCAAGAGCTCTCTATTTACTAAAATGGAAAGATTCCATTAGCCATTCAATAAGCCTATTCTTTTATTGCATTGATGCATTAAAGAGGATCAAATGTGTTGTCAAAATCCATACAACCATGTGTTTACTAATTATCCCAGATGATTATGAGCTCATTGCAATCTCCTAATTATGGATAGTCTCATTTTTTGTGTTGATTAGTGAGAATCTAAAAATATTTGTAAAAAGGGTAAACTGACATCGAGTGACACACCGGACTACCAAGGTTATCCCTCCCCCATCCACCCCATTGTCTATTCCATATATCTCATGAAAGGCCCAAAGTTTCTTTCCTAATCAATGCATTTCATATTGGTTGCTATTTAAAAGTATCTTACCATGTATACTCCGATTGAGGAAAAGGCCTGAGGAAAAGGCCGATGCTAGGTGAGGTACTAAGCCAAAAGAGAGGTGACCTCCCTTACCACTTAAGTCCTTGAAGGGGTATGTAACCTAGCTTGCCCAGCTTTGTGTGATTCAAAGTGTGTTACTTGTGCACAGGTGCAAGTACATTAATTATTACTCCCATTCTTGATGAAAAATACCATGCACATGCATTGATCAAGGTATCTATGTATGGCACTTGACATGTATGCAATCAATGCGGGATGTATGGCACTGAGGCTTTCATATGAAGTGCTCGTAGAGTAAATTGATGATTTGATGGATATGGGATCATGCTTAGTATGTCCTAAACCACTTGTGTATAAGCCCATATAAAGGCACTCCATCTTCATGAATAAACAAGTCTTTTTCATTGTAGCTTCATTTTGTTTCATTTCTACTTGAGTACTTTCTCTCCCTCTCTCTTTTAAATATCTGAAACAATTAGGGTGAGTCAATCAAACAATCAATCTCAGAAAGAGAGAATGTGTGTTACATATAGCCTAAGGTTATATAAGAAATTATTCTATGGAGATGATGAGAAGAGTTAGAAATCTTAAGAAATCTAAAGTATTAAATATTATCTTATGGAAGATTTTGTTATTACGGTATATCTTTTACAAATATAGTAGAGGTGAAATTGTCCAAGTATCTTGTGGGAGAGCTTACCTTATGAGTTATTTCTACATGTATAATATATCAAAACCACTCATCTAGAAGTAGTTGCTAAGACATTAAAGTTGAAAACTATCCATGAAACCATAAGACTTGGATTTGCAACAAAGAGGTCATAGAACCGAATCTAAACTATTAAATATGAAAAGAAAAATGTGAAAAATTTAAAGTCAATTTGCTTTTATATCGTTATTAGATGAACTTGCTCAAAGTAGAGTTGGTATTGTAGAACCACCACTTGTAAGTGCAATCTCACGAGTGAGACCCTAAAGGTTCTAAGTATTGAGTCTCATGAGAATATTGCACTCTTAAGAAGAGAGTTATCATGTGAAATACCTCTTGTAGAAGCATGGGATTGATTGGCAAGGCATTGTTAAACCATGTCTTAAATTGTTCTTTAAAAATGCATGAAATAGACTAGGCATAGAAACTTAGACTCTAAAGCCATTAAGTTATGTCCTAAAACATGGGATGAAACTATAAGGGACTTGGAAACCCTAGATGAAATCAAGAAGAGGATAATCATTGGATGACTATACATTGTACTATGATAGAGGATTAAATGTATGTAACTAGATATTATGCCCTCTTTTGGAGAGAAACTTATGATTTTAGTATGTAGATGTCTTCCCAAAATAGTTAATTTAATTTCCACCTCAAAGAGAAGTTGACCATGAAATCAAGATAATACTATGAGTTGTTATAATCTCAAAAAGGCCTTATCGAATATCCATCCCTAAGGCTATAATTGAGTTGAAATAATAAGTCATGGATTAGGGAAATTCACCACAGGAAGCCTCGTTCCTATATCAATAAAAGAAATATAGAACCCTTCATCTTCGCATTGATTACCATGGGCTAAACCAAGTCACAGTTAAGAACAAGCACCCAATCTTGATAGATTTTGAGTAAAGGTATTTTCCAAGATTGACTTGAGGTCTTGACTATCTAAAAATGAAGATATTCCCAAAACCTTCTTTAATACAAGGTATGGCCACTATGAGCTCGTTGTTATGTCTTTTGGATTGACCAATGCTCCTAAAACCTTCAGCACATTAATGTCGGATATATTTTGGTCCTATCGTTTGATGATTTTGTTCTCATCTTCTTTGATGGCATTTTGACCTATTCCAATAAAGAGAAAGAGCATGAGTCACAACTCCACACTATTCTTGAAACAATGATGATGCACAGGCTTTATGCTAAGAAGAAGAAGTGCACTTTCTTCAAAAGACATTTGAGTGCCTTGAATTTATCCTACTAGAAGAAGGAATTGCAATAGATCGTATCAAGGTTAAAGACATACAAGAATGGCCACCCTCAACAATGGTTTAAAGAAGTATGTAGTTTCCTAGTATTCATGGGATTGTATTAAGTCTTAACGAGGATTAGGCCTTGATTGTCACACCTCTCACTAACTTGCTAAATAAATAGACTCACATTGTATGGATTGAAATTGAGCACTCTAGCTTTGAAAGACTCGAGAAAACTTTAGTAATAGGCCTATCCTAAAGCTTCTCGACCTACATAAAGAATTTGAGGTTGTGACAAAAGCAAGCTCTCTCAAATTGGGTTGTTCTAATTATGCAAGAGGGACATCCAATTGCTAATCCCTCAAGAAAACTGAAGACACATGAAAGAAACTATGCTACCCATAACATAGAATTATTGAAAGTGATCCGTGCTCTCATTTTCTGGAGATGTTACTTGCTTAGAAAGAAATTCACCTTAGTAATAAATCATAAAAGGCTCAAATGGATCTTTATTCACTTAGATATAAATATGAGATGATGAAGGTGGGTCTCAATCTTACAAGAGTATGACTTTGAGGTTAAATACGGACCAAGAAAGAAGAATGTATTTGTGGATGCTTTAAGCTACAAGGAATTCCTTAATGTTTTCATTACAGAAGAACCCTCAAGGGAAGAATCACTAGTTGAGCACTAGTTTCTATTAGCCCCATCATCCAAATGACAAAAACAGAACCTGAAAAGGACACTAGATATTAATAGTTAAGAAGGATTTCCAAGTTAAGGATCAAAATCCTCAATTGCAACTTAAGTACCTAGACTTCTCCATTGACAAAGAACTTGTGGACTTTGAGAAAAGATTATGCATTCCTTCTAGCCATGAATTGAGAAAGAATATGCTTTGGGAAGTGCATGACTCTCCATTTTTAGGACATCTTGGCTATGCCAAGACACTCAATACACTTAGGAAAAGCTATCATTGGGAAAATCTTAGAATTGATGTATTTAATTATGTCACTAAATGCATAAACTGCAATTGGGATACAAGCCTATCATGATAATTGTGGATATGCTAACAAAAGTTACTCATGTCGTTACCATCAAGATAAACTATAAGGCTTTAAAATTTGCTAGATTGTTTGTTAAGAAAATCTTAAAACTTCATGGGTTGCCAAAAAGGATTGATGATTATCAAGATTCCCTCTCTGCTTCTCAATTTTTGAAGAGCCTATTTGAAGCTATTGGTACACATCTATGCTTTAGTACAGCATATCACCCCCAAACTGGTAGCCAAATAGAGCAAGTCAATCAAGTCATAAAAGACATCCTAAGCACATACTGTTATAGAGAACATAATGGTAGATGCAATATTTACCCTTTGTGGAATTTTCTTACAATTTCTCTTATCACCAAAGCATCAAGATGACTCCATTTCATGCCTTATGTGGGCAAGTCTATCTCACCCCACTCAACTTCTCCGCTCTAATACTAAAGGTAGCAAGTTCTAAATAAGATGATGTTAAAATAGAGATATGAACAAGTTAAGGCGATAGGGTAGTATGTTCAAGTAGTTAAGGATAACCATGATGCCTACATTGATCTTGAAAGACACGAGTGGATCTTCAAAGAAGGGAACGTGGTATTTCTCCATATCATCCCAAAGAAGAACTTGCTATCATTGGGTGAATTCAAGAAAATAAGCATGAGATATTGTGGACCTTACAAGATCCTCAAGTGCCTAAGAACCAATGCATATAAGCTACAACTTCTTGAACATTTAAAAATCCACAATGTTTTTCACATTAGTTTGTTAAAGGCTTATGTACCCAATCTTGATCGTGTAATAGATTATCATTAGATTGTAATCCCAAGCTAAGGAGACTTTGAGCTCTAGTCTCAAAGAATACTTGATGTAAAGAAGAGAGTTATTAAAAGTAGAACTTTAAGGAGTGCAGTGATTAGTCTACTTCTTGATAAAGTGATCTTCAAGGGTTGGTGTCAGAATGTTGTAAGAAAGTGTTAGGTCAATAGGAACCCTCATGTCAATCCTCATGGGTTGAGGTCAAATCCTTTGTTGTGAGGTAGACTGCCTACTTGGCAAAGTCCAAGAATTTGAATGGAGTCCTGATGGTAATGGCTAGGAATGGATTCTAAGTATCTACTCGCATCACCTTAAGCTTAGGCTAGTAGGTGGGATACACTTAATCATTGTGAAAAATGATTGGGCTTTGTTAGAAACTACTTTAGTTATCTTAAAATTAATTAATATAATATTTGCTTTGTAGTTTATCCCTACACAATGCTATGAACATTCTCTTAACATGTCGAATCCTTTTGTTGCATATCTAATGGTTTTTCCAAGCATCTGCATCGTGACAATGTTTCTTAGCGCTTGACTAAGCTAGATTAGAAAAATATTGACAGATGGTCATAGCAATACAAAATCTCCCTTCCTCTTAACATCAATTCTATGTGCAAATGCATCCTCAAGCTTCTCTCTAGATGACTCACAATAGTGATCATCAAGATCTCATATCACCAAGAAATATTTGGGCTCTTGAACCAAAGTGTTTGTATAATTGAGACTTGTGTCATTGGTCAAAATTCTTGAGATTATCTTCTCTTATTTGAGTTTGTTGCAACAATGGGATGTGTGCCTCTTTCCAATACTTTATAGCTAGTGAAATACATCTAGATAATTTTAAATTCGGACCATTTCTTTGTATGATACGAAGTATATAATATGTATAACATGGAAATTATAGATGTATTATTCTAAAGAATTATGTTACCATATATTGGTAATTATGTGTGCAAACACACTTAGGACTGTGGTATTTTTTTCCCCTCTTTATGATGATTTTCTCATTGGCCTTATATATATGTTTATTTATTTTTGGGCACATGAAGTCTTGTAAATCTTTTTTATTGATACCTCTCAATATACTTTGATGTACGCTCTCTCAAGTTTCTTCTTTTCCAATTTGTGTGTTTGTATTCCTACACCCCTAAATCCAAAAATTGGTATCAAAATAGGCTTTTGCCTCTCAATAGTAAGAGTCGTAATTTCCTTCTATTGGGATGATAGTTGGTTAGTCATCATAAACTAAAAAATATTGCAAAAGATTTTGTAAGGATTTGCTAATATCATATTTTTTTTAATTCAAGCTTGTTTCAACTTTTTTTGGCACTACTACTTTTATTGTGCAAGCTATTTTTTCCTTTTTTATAGAATTTTAAAGATCATTTGATTCTACATAGAGAGATTTTATAAGTTCCTTTTATTGTGCTACGTAGCATAGGTTGGTTTAGTATATAAGTTGGATTGAACTAATTATCCATGCTACGGCCTTGTATGATATTCAATGATTGCAAAGGTGCTTTTGAACATTGTATATGGATTTGAAAAATCTCCTCGAGAGTTTATTGGTGGTGTTTCACAAAGCTACAAGTGTAGTAGAAATAATAGAAATGGATGCTATTGAGGATTTCACCTCTACTCTCTAGTTCTCGCTAGAGTATAACAATGACCTACTCTTAAGAAGGTTCTTTGTGATGGCAAAGATACAAAGGCTCATGCATTGGTTATATTTTTTGTTAAGGACCAACATATTCGCTCATGTAAGATAGCTAAAGATGCTTGGGATACACTTACACTTCTGTATCAAAGGAAGAAATGAGGCTAGTGTTGGTTATCAAGATAAGTAATTAGAGATGGATGAATGTAACTACATAGATCATTTCTTATTACAAATAAAAAATCTTAAGGAGAAATTGATTATTACAAATTAGATTTTTCCAAATAGTTCATTTATGCAAACCTTCTTAGTGATTGTTTGGATTCTTATTATTAGAGATTTACAACTACTCTTTGTATAATGATAAAATGAAATCCAAGTGCCTTGTCATTTGATTAGTTGTTTTTTTGTTCTATTGCAAAAACAACAATCTCAACAAAATAGGTCCATTATGCATGTTCTAGATCAAGCTTTTGAGGCTAGTCAAAAAAATAAAGGAGACATTACCTTTTCTATTAGTAAAAATAAAAGAAAATCTACTTTTATATTAGTAAAAGCAAAAATTTATAGATATTGTTTAGATAATGAAGAATGAAAAGAATATGCAAAGAAAAGCGAGAATAAAATATATTGCATGTATTATAAGGTAAAATATATTATTAAGGATTATCCTAAACTAGCTACAAAAGAAGAAAGAGGCTAGTATGAATGGTGTAGACACTAGTCCTTCTAAGTTAGAATTTGCAATTGTTGTGTAGAATACACATTACATATTCAGTGCACAACACAATTATGACCCTTTTTTACATGATTCTTGTGTGTTTATTGGAGATTCAAATGTATAGTATTTTGATAGTGGGACTACTAAGCATATTACTTCTCTACACAATATGTTCACTTCTCTTGAGTTTACCCCTAAGGATACTATTATTCATGTGTGTATATTGGAGATTCAAATGTATAGTATTTTGATAGTGGGACTACTTATAAGCATATTACTTCTCTACACAATGCGTTCACTTCTCTTCAATACTACTATCACATGTGCCAATCGTTTCTCTTAATATGTTAAAAATTTTGGAAAATCTATGTTGATGGCTCTTGTTAATAATAGTACTTTCATAGTTATTAAAAATGCTTTGTATATAGTAGAGATCAAGAAAATTTTGTCTAGTTTTTGCACTTGTCAAGATTGGCTTGATAGTGAGGTTTGCCATTTGGTGATATAGTTATTGCAAATAATATATCATGAAATATATCTAGAGAGCCAATGCCACTTTAGGCATTAGTGTTAGTATCCATGGTTCAAAAATATTAGATTTTTGGACAAGTTTTAGCCTATTTTTGATATTTTAGATATTATCTCTTGTAAAAATCCATAAAACTATAGAAAACTTCTAGATTAGGATAACATGTAAAAGAAAGCATGTAGCTTTCAGCTATTTTCAGAAGGCTTTATGTAAAAAGAAAGACTAGCGAAATCGTGTGATGCATGATCGATGTTTTCAAGCAGTGAACAGCACTCTGAAGTGGGAGATAAAGAGGGAGCAATCCGGTAGAATTCTAGCCAGATGTGTTGGTATTTTACCCCGATCTAAGTAGCATATAGGAAGGTATTATTTTATACACGTTTTTGTCTACAAGAGTTTTATCTTCTCATAATACAGAAATAAACTGGCAGGCTTCATCTCTGTTAGAATTCTTTTGCATTTTTTATTTCTTTCTGTGAGTATTCTTCTACGTCTTCTATTTCTTCAAACCCCTTCTCTTCCGTCTACTCCTCTCCCTGAATCTCCCTTCACCCTGCTGTCTCTTACCCCCATGGTAGACTTTCGACACCCAGCGCACCGACACAGTGTTCGGGGAAGTTTATGCTATCATCAAAGGTGAATTTCAGAAGATATTTGGGCTAATTTGGGGCTGATATCTTCAGCCATATTCACAGAATTAGCTACAACAGTGTTCTTTTAATTCAATTTTTTTTATTCTACAGAAGACATTTTGTCAAAATATGCAAGTATTATGTGCCCCTATGGCAGGGCAATGTTTGTAGATCATTCATAGATGCTTTGAGTTGAATTAAGAGGAGCTTTTTCTCTTATTTCTTGCCTATTGTAACTTATCCTTATCAGGAACTCAATTTGAAGCTCTCTTGAAGCAAGTCTCTTTGCCCTACAAGCCTTGTAATTGACTCATAAGCTTTTGTCCCTAACAGTCTACATTGAATGTAATCATGCAAAGTTGATTCATGCTATGACATCATGTATGAATGATGGGATGCAAAGTTGTTTATGATACATGACAACATATTGTACTTGATTTTATAATTTGTGATTGCTCTTACACTCAAGAAAACAAGCTTGATTTGAGTTAGAACTTATGAGATAATACTCTTGTGATCTTTGCTAAGAACATGCAGTTGGAAGCTCTATTAACATCTTTAAGAACTTGGCTTGAAACCTTCAACCCTTCTCTTATCTTTACCATCTCCGAAGTCTACGCTCTTGAAAACCCATACATTCTTCTCACTCAAACCCTTGTGATTGACCATGAAGTACTTCTTGAACCTTTAAACATTCATTGTAATCTACTTATCCCTTGAAGACACATCTCTATCTATCTTGTCCAGTTTTCTTGCCAAATCCCTGTGGTGACCTTCAACCCTACGCGCTGTGACAATGTTCATTTTCCAAATCTCAATTTTGCTAGTTTGATACGTTTGCAGAAATGTGATATGGTGTCTTCTTTACCTACTCTTGAGGCACCTACAAAACACATTTATGAGGGTTGCATATTGGGTAGAATAGTATGTGCTTCCTTTCCAAAAGATAGTTCAGTGAAATATGTACACCAATTGTAGCTTGTACTTAATGTTGTCGTGATCCAATGCAAATATCGTCTTTTGGCAACTATGTGTACTTTGCGCTCACTTCATAAATTTTATTTTAATAATTACTCTAGGCATGCTTGGTATATGGTGTGAAAGATAAGTCTAAAGTATTCTTATGCTTCAAGAAGTTTGTTAGCATGGTGGAAATTTTGTAAGGATATACAGTCTCTATTCTAGGGGGTAGAATATACCTAAGGACTTTAATGCATATTTGCCTGAATGAAATAAAACCCAAATAGCTAGTGCCATATATATCATAGCAAAATGGTGTAGTTGAGAGAAAGAACATATCTCTCATGGAGATGGCACAATGTATGATTAAGAGTCAAGCTTTGCCACACAAAGTTTTTGGCTTGAGGTTATTTTATGTTTAATCTATATACTTAATAATTGTCCTACTAAGACATCATGGTCTATCAATCCATATGAGGCTTGGCATGGCAAACACACATTTTTTTCTCACTTGCACACTTTTGGTTGCTTGCAGGTTTATGCTTTAGCACTAGAGCAACAACATAAAAAATTAGATGATAAGGTTATGCAATATATTTTTTTGAGCTATTGTGATGAAAGCAAAGGTTAAAAGTTATACCATCCCCAAAAGGAATTTTGGTCAAAGTTGATGTTGTTTTATGGATGTATTTTTCAACCTTTACTTTCATGTACAAAAGAAATAGATGTATGCTCATAGGATCTATATGACATTCTATTGTCGCTTTTTAGTAGTGCATGATCAATATAGTACCAAATCAGATAGCTTATTATCCTATGCAAGTTTATCATATGATACCACAGATCTAATATCGATGTGATCCTAATGAGGCACTGGTTCTTGATTTTAAGATTGACTTGAATTCATCTTTTGACATATTCAAAAGGGTCTATTGCATCACTATTTAGGCATTCTACTAAAGCAATGTGAAAGAAAGAAACTTCTAATTGAAATAAATTAATGCTTGAACCAAGAAATGCATGTCACATCCAAGGAAATCCATAGCCATGCCATATATTCACATGGTGCATATGGCACAAGGATGCCATAGATGGAATAAACAAGGAGTACAAGGAAATGTAGACACAACATAATATACACATCATGCAATGGTGTCAACAAGAACACACCCTTCATGGTGGTGGGAGGTGTAACCTCAAGAGCTCCAAGATGGATTTGTTCAAATGAAATGATCAAAATTTGTGTACAAGGGTGATTTCCTTCATTTTATATGGATCCTTAATTCTTTAAGGTTATTACAAAGCCTCTCAAAGACTAAGGCTAATTTTTTCTTTATTATAGACCATCCCTACCTTAAGAAGTTTTATCCTCAATACTTGAGAATGGCAAGAGTACAAAGATAAAACATATGAAAGAGCTTGATTATGAAATTTTGTCACTAAATGTTCTCCATGAAAAAATGAACAATCCTCAATAAGAAGAAAGCATGATCACTGTTGCAAAACTTTAAGAATTTTTAATATTGTCCTGAAGGGCTACTCCAGTAGAAAGGCCATAACTTTAGGTAGGAACCTATGATTGAGACAAATGAGGTACATAAATGTAGTAGACAATCGTGAGGTACATATGCATGACATGAAAATCAAATAACCTCACTATTAAGCTTCAAAATATTTCAATAAGGCTTCGTCTATAGCTTGTATGGCCCATATATCTCAAGGATATTAAATCAAGCATCAAGATTACAAAGATTGAAGGCATTCTTAACAACAAGAAGATTAATGGAGCAAAGAATTTGGGGAAAGTTGGATTTCAATCCTTTCTTCAACAATGGAGCATTTAATCTTGCTGATGAGAAGCATTGGAAGACTTTATGGGAGTTGCCATTGAAGATATTGAGGATCATCAAGCTTCCATTTTAGAGGTGTTTCTTGAATTATCTCTTCTAATCTCTGTAGATCCACTTGTTTACATATTAATTCACTCATTGATGAAGAGATTAATCCAACAATACCCAATTTTGACCATGTAAAGCCCTATAGAATACCTAGAGGACCTTTTTATGGGTAAACGCAATTCACAACTTCCCTCTTTTACTAATTGTAGTGATTATCAGGGCTATAGCCCCCCACACACTAATAAATGTACATGACAAGTACTTTGGTATAGTCCATGAAAAATGCTTTGATGTAGAATAGTCGTTTGTAAGTGTAAATATTGTTTGATTATCCTTACTTTGAAATCCTTGCTACCTTTAACTTATGGATATCTTTAATTGTGGTTCTTGATGAGATGTCAAAGTAATATAGCAAGACCAATATTTAAACTTGAAAAACTATTGAATGTCCATATGCTTGGTTTGATACTTAAGCTCTTACATGGCTCCATGATGAAATACCCATATAGAGTGCTCCATCTTTGGAGGGTAATCATGGTATTTAGAAGCACAGAAAGGCCTTTAAGTACCATACATGGCTTTGAATGTGGTATTTAAGCATTTTATGTAGCTCCATATTATTTTAGCTAGAAGTGGCCTTTTTTTAAATTGTAACATTGGTAATCGTGCTATGTATAAGGTAACGAACACTCTATATTTCAAGTATTGGATATAATCCAACCATTGGATATATTCTAGTTTTTGACAAGTATTTCTTGTATGATAAACTCAAGCTCTTGTTTGCTATATTTGATATTTTGTTCATTTGTTTTAGCAAGTGCTTCTTGTATGCTTAGAGTGCTAAATTTTATATACTTATTAAAGAAGTTTTAATTACCTAAGATGAATTTCCCTCTCTTTTAGCCACAAAGTTCTATCAAAAATATTGTTGCTAAAATTAGTTTTCTAGAAATCATTCAAATAATGTACCCAATGTATACTAGATTAGCATAAGATATTATAAGATAGTGAAACTTTTAAGTAGTTAGAGCTTGGTCCGTATGCATTTTATTTTGCTATATTAAATGCTTTAACTAGATTTACACCCCTTGAGTAACCTAAGGATATTTTGAAACTTTATTACATAGGGAGCCAATTTTTTAGATGTATTTTGACATTTTACATGTATAATATTTTTTCCTAGGTAAAAATACTTTGACTCCCCTACAAAATATCATCTTAAATGGCTTCCTTTGAGGTGAATGTCACATATTATATTTTGTATCATCTTAAATGACTTCTTTTGATACCAAAAAAAGTTTTTGAAGAATTATTGCCTTCAATAGACATGTAACATGGGATATAGTTGCTTAATCCATCAAATACTTAATTCATGGCTTCTTACTAGCAAGTTAAAATAAAAAGGATTACCTCATTAAATGTTTTATAGTAGTTGCTGGTTTACTTGAATGTGTATGATAAAGCTCTTATTTATTTTGGTTTGCTTATAACAATTGTATATTCGTAAATAGTCTATCTTCAATAGGCTTTTAACTCGCAATATAGTTGCTTAATCCATGAAATTGTTGATTCATGGCTTCTTAATTGCCTATAAAATAAAAAAGGTTCCTATGAACGATTGCCTTAGCAATTGTTTTATAGTAGCTTGTGGTTTACTTGAATGTGTATGATGAAGCTCTTATTTTCTTTGGTTTGCATATAATAATTTTATATTCATAGATAGTGTATCTTAGAGTAGCAATATTGACATAGTTGGTAGGGTTTGGTTTTAAATTATGCAAGTAACAAACTAAACCTTTCATCCATTCAGGCCTAGAAAGGCTACTCCCATGAACTATTTTTGACAAAATCAATTATCTTCCCATATTTTGCACATTTCAAAAAATATGATATCTATAAACTCTCAAAGTGTAACTCTATATATTTCCAAGGTTTGAATTGTATTTCTTTAAATTAGTTATCGAGTTTAATATAATTTACTAATTTTTAAATAATTATATATGTTTTCCTTTTTGAAGGGATTATTACTCAAATGCACATACTCCAATTCTCCCTACTAACCTTTGGTCGGGCTAGTAACATATAGATTTATTAAAAATTTACTAAATGTTAACACAAATAACTCCCAATCTAGAATTAGGATAACCAAGTGGTTGTTTGAATGCTATGGATCCTCTAAAACTTTTGTATTGGGAGTGCTACTATTATATTTGCATAAGTATCCCTAAATTCTAGCTCCCATATTGATCGAGTGATTTTTGTGGTGGCTATGGATCCTCTAGGTCCAAAATATTTGAAGGGTTATTATTTGTCAGTTTTTACTTCTATTTGCAAATAGCCTTACATAAGAACCCATGCTGTGTGATCAAGGTTTCAGAGAGAAGAAACGTGCTAAGAACAATGAAAATGGAGCTCAAACGGACCTGATCAAATCAACTACTAAGATTAAGTACATGATTCATAGAATGGATTTAAAGATGAAGACTACGTATTTTGGATCAACCATGGCCTCTAAAAATGCATCAAAATATATGGACGTGCTCCTAGGAGAATCTTCAATAGCAATAATACTTGATGGTTGTAGGCCAACTTCAAATTACCTCATGCAAGTATTTGGATGATCGAATCTTGAAGAAGGCTGATGATAATGGAGAGAAGCAAAGATCTTTGGCTAGAGACTCAATGGGAGCTTGGGAACAATGAAAAAGAAGAAGCTCTCTTGAAAAAGGAGTTACGTTTAAAGCCTTATCTAACTCCTCTACACCTACTTTTGCCAAAATACCTCCAAAGTTTGCATCTGAAACAATGACAACTTGCCATTTTGGCCTCGATCTTGCCAAACTTGTCCAAAGCTCTAATAAATAGCTCCAAAATTAGTATCTGCTATCTATAGATGGATTGTTAATGGGTGCTACTCATAAATCAATGCTTGTACTTGTGGTAGAATACATTGTCCGAGAGAAAATATGTGGGAAATGGATATGAAGCAAACTACAAATAGATCAAATGCATGTAGCTTTGATAGCACTTGTCAATAAGAGAACTAGAGGAGAGAGAGAGAATTGTGGAAGAGAGAGAAATAGTAGATAGAAGACTACACTACACGGCGACGATAAAACAAGGTTTGCAGTTGGCTAACTGGAACACTTGTAGCTGCTTTGGGGATCGACAGAGGTCGAATGGAGAAGGCGAAGAAGAAAGGGCGGGATGGTTTCTGATGGAGGTGAATTACAAAGCAACCAGGGTGGTGATTGCTGTTTTTGATGGAAGCTGATCAGGGCTGCCACCCTTGGATGAGCAGCAAACAGGCAATACCCTCAAGCGAGGAGAATTGGTGGATTCTAAGTTGATCAAGGGGTGGGGGCAGCACAGCAGACTGTAAAGGAGAGTGCTCGTGTTATTATGAAGGGCTCCTGTAAGAAGCAACCAGATCATGAAGGCGGCTGCATTGTTGCCGGAGACCATAGCCCACATGCGCCCCACAGATATGGCTCCCATAATTGTAAATGGTAGGTCCATTCCAGCTTCTTTTATCCTTAATAACACATGTTTGTATTCCATGAGTATACCTGCTCTAATAGGAGCGTTTGCTTCTATCCCTCAAGGCGCTTCGAGGTCGTTAGATCATGCTGGTAGTCCGGGATATAATTAAGAATGTCCATGATAAACAATCCTTTCATGTTTTTGGAAACATTATGAGCTTGGAGCTCCCTTTTTGTATGAAGTCTTGTTGGCAGAGTGAATCAAGAAATTTATGAGTTGCTTGATTTGAAGTCTGTTGCCACAATGAATCAAGAAGTTTATGAGTTGTTGACTTTTTGTACAATAGGCATGATATTTTGGATCTGTCTTGATGGTTCAAAATCATCGGATTTTGCCTGTCAGATGGGTTGGCACTTGAATATTGATGAATGCATAAGATAGACTATAATGACTAAATGTTTTGAAATAGGTGAGGCTTAGGGCACATCTTTTCAACATGCTTGCTTACATAGAAGCAACACATATTCTATGGGTTTATAATTGAAATCCTTTATACATATTTTCATTTTCTCTTTTGATACAAGTTGGTGCCATGAGATGAGGAAGGTTTTTGGTTGATGGGTTTTGATGTGATTCCTGTTGGTGCAAGTATGAAGTGATGATGCTTATCTGTCACTCTAGAGAAAGGATGTTTGTAGCACCCTCTTTAACTTTCAAAAATAATGCCTTGTACAGTTGGTTGGGTGGTCATTATGGTGTACTTTTTTTCTTTTTATCATTAGAAGCTACATGGATTTGGAATCAAATTAGAGCATTAGCACACACGCACTCACTCTCTCTCTCTCTCTCTCTCTCTCTCTCTCTCTCTCTCTCTCTCTCTCTCTCTCTCTCTCTCTCTCTCTCTCTCTCTCTCTCTCTCTCTCTCTCTCTCTCTCTCTCTCTCTCTCTCTCGCACAGAATCCCTTGAGTTGAGAGATTAAAGACTTGTTTGAGGTGAGTTTTAGAATTTATGTTTGAGACTTTGGGTTGTGTTGTTGCTAGAGACCTTGACAACTCAAAATAGAATTATGATAGAGGTGAGATGTGCTTGGTGAAATTCTACATTTGAGATGAGGTAGATGAGCTATGTAAGATTGATGAAGAGCAGCATCATCAACATTCAATTTGTTGTTTCCCTTGGGTCTCCTTCCCTAGTGGCATCTTTAGAGTAGTTGCCATGATTAGGAACACATTCGTGCATCACCCTATGTATGTGTGTGTGTGTGTGTGTGTGTACATATATTTATATTTATATTTATATATCTTTAAATTGAGAAGTTAAATACCATTGATTGGAGTTTAGGTTTATGGCTTTGAGTGGTGTTTGTTGAGGACCTTGGAAGCTAGAGCAAGAACCTTAAGGAGGTGAGTTGTACCTAGTGAATTTCTACTACTAAGAAGGGCATGGAGGCAAAGAGGACTTGAGAAGGACTATGAGCTAAGACTAGGATTGTTGTCTCTAGTGTTTGCTTCTAGAGGTTGTGTCCACATTCAAGTAAATTAAGCCTAGCACTAAGTTGGAAGTCCCTTACCACTACTCCTAAGGATCTTGACCATGCAAGTTAGAGAGGGTTTCTCTATCAAGAGAGTGCATCGTGCGTGTGTGCATGCATGCGTGTGTGTGCGTGTGTGTGTGTGCGTGCGCACGAGCTTCAAATATGCTCTAGCTATTACAAGTCATTCAATGAGTTATCTATAAGAGGATCAAGCAAAACTAGGTCCATTAAAAGATACATACCATGTGCATGCACACACACACATTCTCTCTCTCTCTCTCTCTCTCTCTCTCTCTCTCTCTCTCTCTCTCTCTCTCTCTCTCTCTCTCTCTCTCTCTCTCTCTCTCTCTCTCTCTCTCTCTCTCTCTCTCTCTCTCCTTCCTTTTTAATAAAGATATCAAGAGCTTGCAATCCTCCAAAGAATGGTTTCTTGATGGCAACAACTATGTCGTGTTGTTTACTTTAGGACCTTAGCAATACCATCTCCAAAGAATGGTTTCTTGATGGCAACAACTATGTAGTGTTGTTTACTTTCTCTTTGCAAGGCAAGAACAATGTGAAAAGTGGGTGGGGATTGAAGACACACACATGCACCTGTGTGTGTAATGGTTTCTTGATGGCAACAACTATGTAGTGTTGTTTACTTTCTCTTTGCAAGGCAAGAACAATGTGAAAAGTGGGTGGGGATTGAAGACACACACATGCACCTGTGTGTGTAATGGTTTCTTGATGGCAACAACTATGTAGTGTTGTTTACTTTTTCTTTGCAAGGCAAGAACAATGTGAAAAGTGGGTGGGGGTTGAAGACACACACATGCACCTCTGTGTGTGTGTGTGTGTGTGTGTGTGTGTGTGGTAGACAAAGAATGGTTTTTTGATGGCAATAGCAACTATGTAGTGTTGTTTAAATTCTCTTTGTGGGGGCAAGAACGTAGACGCACACACACACTGTGTGTGTGTGTGTGTGTGTGTGTGTGTGTGTGTGTGTGTGTGTGTGTGTGTGTGTGTGTGTGTGTGTGTGTGTGTGTGTGTGTGTGTGTGTGTGTGTGTGTGTGTGTGTGTGTGTGTGTGTGTGTGTGTGTGTGTGTGTGTGTGTGTGTGTGTGTGTGTGTGTGTGTGTGTGTGTGTGTGTGTGTGTGTGTGTGCACGCACGCATGTGTGTTGCAGAACATAGTCCTATGGGTGTGCTTAGCATTTAAATCCCCTCTTCATAAGTTGTCATACACAATTCAAATTGTTGGGAATAAAGGCCTCGTGCCTTTTAAATGTGCTCGGGTGTGAACACACCCTTAGCACTTGTACTTACACATATATATCTATCTAAAAACCTAAAGGCACTCACTCTCTCTGTCTCTCACTGCGTGTAATGACTGTCTCTCTCGATCTCCATGCCTAGTCGGTCCCTACAAACTGGTATCAGAGCCCAGGTGTTCAACACTCCATCAGTCTTGCAAGAGTCAACAGCAGAGTTGGAGTTGCAGGTTGGGCTGCAAGCATCGTGGGCGACAGGACTGACAAAGTCCAAGTCAATGGACTGTTGGACGGGGTGCGGTAGGTCGTTAATAAGCAACAGTCGCCAATCTAACACAGCGGGCAGAGCGGGCAGCAGAGTCGACGAGGACCAACGAGCAACAGAGTCGGCGAGGACCAACAGGCACAGCAGTCGGTGAGGACTAGCGACAGCTAACAAGGACCAGCGGGGCAGCGGACAGAGCATAACAAGGCAGCAGTCGTGCGATAGTGGTCCGTGGCGGGTAGGCACAGGCAACATCCCGTCGGCAACCTGCACGAGGTTAACAGACCCCGTCATGTTTTTTTCTCAAAATTATTTTTTCTTAAGAAAAACAAGAGAAAAAATGCAACTTCTATACCTTTGTTGACGGGGTTTCGCATGCCAAGCACAAAAGGCCAAATCTATGCAAACTTGGCCCGAAAATTTAGGGCTTTTCTCAGATTTGGAGATTGTGATGCAGAGCAATGTCATTTGTCTCAAAATTGCAGGAATTTTGTGACATTTTGTCCCCAACATTTAGGGCTTTTCATGTACATGCACAAATTGGGTTGAAATTTACCCAATTTCTCGACATTGATGCACATTGGACCCTGTGCAATTTGGGGCTTTTTGTTGGGGTAAAATGTTTCTGGGCCTACCCATCTATAGTGACCACCCATATTCTTCATTCATATATATGAGATAGTGCAATAAGGCTGTCATATCATTTTTGGACAACACCTATATTGTGTGTGCTATTCTCTCCCGCATCTTCCTCTTCTCCTTCTCCACTGCCATTGCATCCCCTTCAACTAGTATCAGAGCTTTGGATCATAGCTTGATCGTGGAGCTTAGCCATGCATTACTTCAGCCTGGATTGAAGACCTAGAGCTTGGAACTTCAATGCTAGCCATGGCTTCTTCTCCCCAAGGTAAGACTTCATCTCCCGCCTCTTCCCGGCCCTCATAGGCTCTTTGCATGTGTTCCTTGGCTTCATTAGGCACCTTGTATGCCCCCATTTACCCCCTTATCCTCATCATAACTAGCAGGCCCCACAGTAGCAGTTCACGTTTTTTTTTTTGCACATGTTTCAAAATCTGGCTCAAAATTCCCATTTTTTCTCATATCTCGGGCATTCGAAACCCAATTTAGGCAAAGTAAGAGTCTAACTTGGGGTTTTGGCACGCTCCGAATGCAATGGTGATGCTAGATCTGCCAAATTTTGATCACAAAATTTTCTGTAATAGATCTGAGTTGATTTACAGTAAGAAAATATAATGCTCTTAGCTTATGTGATGCTCCCGAGGCTTGGTATTTGATGGCCAAATGCTTTGGGGATGTTTGCCCAATGTTTTGAGATGCTTTGGGACTTGGATTGAGCTTCCATAGCTCAATTTATGCAGGGATTTATTGATGTACATTGTTTGGGCAACAAGGTTTTATCAGAGACGGCTTATGCATAATGCTCTTTGTTGACATTTGGGTGTCTTATTGGATGTATTGATGCTTGGTCATCATGGTTTATGCTCGAATATGCTATTTGAGAGCTATTGAGCCTTGATTTGGATGCGGACACTTTATTCTTGGTTGGGATTTATGCTACCTTGGTTGACAGGTTATTTTACCTCTAGATTGGTTATGCCTATGGTCTACGGGTGCTTCTGACTACTCGGGATGATATATTGATGTATTTGGATGATGTCACTTTGCTATTTATGCTCTTGGATACGTCTTGAGCAAAGAGTAGAGCTCAATTCTTGGTTCACTATCATTTTCTTTGTCGTTGGCATTTCACTTGACAAGGTTTATGTCCCATGCTACCCATTATGGAACTGATGTCTGATATGGATGCTTTTGGGTTCGGCTATAGTATGGCAGATGTTTGGACTTGAATCGACTTGCATTTCAAAATTTTGTGGAGCAGTTTGCATTTGGTCGGCTTATCGCTTATGCAACTTGGATGCTATTTGGCCCTTAATACCTCGATTATGGATCTTGGATTTACTTGGATGCAGATACATGTTTGAGCAGTGCTTGCTCCATTGTCTTGGCAATTGGTTATTGAGCTTTCATTGCTCATTGATGCTTGGTTCTTTGCAAGTTACTCCTTGATCAGTGGACTTCTTGATAGTGCTTGGGTTTAGCAATTATGGCTTTGTTGCTTCTATGTTGCCTAGCTTCTATGCTAGTTGGGTTGCTTTTGCCCATACAGGTCAGAGAGCAGTTGCTCTTAATGCTTACCCAGCTATGCACTTTGTATACTATCATGTACTTTACAAAGCCACTTATTTGGATGTTTTTGTACAAATACTTGGGCTTCTCCTGGAGCTTGACCATTGCAGGATATTATGCCACTTACCGGTCTTACATTGACTTGGATGCTACTATGTGGTCTGATGTACTACAAAGTCATGTTTGCCATTATGGTTATGGGCTGATTTCATGGCTGAATATCGTATGGTCTTTTGACAAATGTATTGGCCTTTACACTATTGTGGTTGGTTATGTCATGCACGTAGCTACAAGTCTTTTTCATGTGGGATCTTCTGCATCCCTAGTTGATGCTTCTATGCTTCCCTCTCCAGTGAGGATGGAAGAGTACTTGCAGCAACATGCTTCTACCACTTGTGCTTCTATTGATAGTTGTCTTGATGAGCAAGTTCCCTATGTTTGAATAGCCCTCGACTCCTTGAGCTCCGTGGATGCTATGGATAGCCCTATTCATGATGACTTGGATTCCTTGTCGTCTTCTACATATTCTTCTTTTACAAATCTATGCTTCCATTGTGGGAAGCTTGGGCATGTTAAAAGAAAATGTTTCAGATGGATTAGAGAGCAACAGAGATAGAGACGGACTCAACATGAGCAGAGAGTCAGAGATACATGAGATGCAGCGTGTATTACTACTGTTACTAGTGGTGAGGTACATGTTGTTACCCATGATGATGTAGTTGAGCATATACTCCTATCATCAAGTTTCCCTACACCTTTCTTGCTTAGTGATATGGCCTATGCCTCAGATTGGCTATTGGATTCTATGGCATCTTGTCATGTTACTCCACATAGAGCATGGTTCTCTACTTACAGGAGTTTGATGGATGCATTTATTTGGGCCTTGAGCAGACTTATGCTATTCTTGGTATAGGGGACATATACCTAGTTTTTCCTAATGGGACTTCTCTTATGCTTAGGGATGTTTTACATGTTCCCATGCTCAGTAAAAGCTTGATTTCTGTCAGCCAGTTGCATGACGCAGGTTACTCTGTTTCTCTTCAAGATAGGTCATGGAAGATCTATCATGGTTGCTTGGTTTTGGCCAGAGGTTCTTGAGTTGGTTCTCATTATCCAATGCATGTCTCTCACGTGGGAGATTCTATGGTTACAGTTATCCAGACACCACATTCATTTTTATGGCATTATCGCCTAGGCCATATGCACCACAAAGAGATGGAGATCTTGTCTCATTCAAACTCATTGTTGCCTCCTATGTCACTTACAGATCTTGATGCTTGCCTTGATTGTACTCTTGGTCCTTGTAGAGCCCCCTTGGCTTATGGCGATCGTACGAGGCATGCTCCTCTAGATCTTGTACATTGTGCAGTATATGGACCTATGCCTTCCCAGTCACTTGGTAGAGCATCGTACTTTGTGACCTTTGTTAATCATGCTACCCACCATCTTTGGGCTTTTCCCTTGATGAAGATTGAGGATGCTGCAATTATGCTTGAAAGTTTTTTGGATTCTGCTGGTAGCAGGCCTAGGTGCTTGCACATTATGAGAGTCATGCTCTCTCTCCCAGCTTTCGAACCTCTTGTCAACAATATGGCATTGATTTCTTATTCCCATGGTATTATGGGATTGCTCATGGCATGTACCTGACATTACACGCAAAGCTTGCTTCTATTCTTACCACAGTTAGGTTGTCTTATGGCTTTTGGGCTGAGGCCCTTATGACAGTAGTCTATTTGGTTAACAGGACACCATGCTTGACCTTCGATCGTATTACATCCCATGAGGTACGGAGTGGCATGCAACCCTCCTATGATTACTTGAGAATGTTTGGCTGTCAGGCATCTGTACGTATGCCACATGAGCCTACGTTACATAGATGTATCCTCCTTGGTTATAGAGATGGTGACTTTAAGGCCTACAAATTATGGGATTTGGATGCCCAGCAGATCATACGCAACCGTCATGCTATCTTCTATGAGATGCAGACACCTCTTAGGCCTCTTGATGAGCATTCAATATGCTTTATGGCTAATTTTACAGTAGCTACAGTGCCATTACAGCAAGCTGTTATACTGAAAATGAGGCACTTATTGGCCTAGATGACACAGCTATGCATAGCAGTCAGGGTCAGGATGATGGTGGTCACTTGCTAGACCCCTTCTTGTAGTTTTGCAGGCTGGACAACCAGCCATATGTCAGTCTTCTGCCTCGGTGAGGCCACATGTAGTCTTGAGACCCCGTTGGACAACTATTCAGGATGTTGGCTCTCTTTTAGTGATTGACTCTGGAGAGTTTGACTGCTCTCCGCTGTCTTGTATGCGCTATGGTGATGCTATGCGTGAATATGATGCTTTACAACCATGCACTAATGAGTTTTGCTTGCTTCATGAGAAGCATTCTTGGATTTCTTCATTGTATGAAGCTGTGGGATCGCTTATCTTCTGGATGTCATGGACTCGAGGATTCTTGACTCTTCTTCTGCAGAGGTTCCCCACACTTCTTGCACAACTCGCTTTTCGATTGGACATTGGGTGAGATGTCATGATTCCTCACCTTGTCTTTCTTTTCTTTTCTTTGTTTTCACTCCCCATCCACATTGGTCTTTTAGTGGGAGGTTGTTGGGGTAAAATGCCTCTAGGCCTATCCATGTATAGTGACTGCCCATATTCTTCATTCATATATATGAGATAGTGGAATAAGGCTGTTATATCATTTTTGGATAGCACCTACATTGTGTGTGCTCTTCTCTCCCGCGTCTTCCTCTTTTCCTTCTCCACTGCCATTGCATCCCCTTCACTTTTGCAGTTTGGGAAAAATTTGTGTCGCATTTGGTCATTTTATGTACATGCAGATTGAATTCCACACAATTTGGACATCAACACTTGGTAAAATTTGGGGATTTTACTGAAATTGCTCTATTTTGGCAAAATTGGCATGTTCTAGGCATAAGAGAGAAAATGCAAATGTGCGGCTAATGCTTTGAGCACAAAAATTTTGGGGCTTTTGACCGTTCGTGTCAAATTTTATGCCCTTGGGTACATGTACAACAAAAATTGCAATTGCAATTTTGGGATTTCTCATGTAATGTGATGCATATGCCCTTGGAAAAGTTGTAATCAGTTGGATAATGTTGTAGCCATGGTTTGGTGCTTCTTAAAATTTAATTACAGATCTGAAATCTATGCTTCTGCTTGGTCATTTATTGTTGATTGGTACTTGTTTGTACCTTGGTCACTTGGGTGATATTTTGGGCCTACATTTACTGGTTTTTTTATCACATTTGGGCAGAAAATCATGGTTGGCAACAATGACAGCAGTAATCTAATGCACATAAAGAAGCTTGAAGGCGCACATAACTTTGCAGTTTGGCAAAAGTAGTGCTACAATATCCTGTTACAAAAGAAGCAGGCAAAGCCAATCAAAACCAAAGGGGCAAAGCATGTGGACATGGATCAGGACGATTGGGATGAGTTAAATGAGCTTGCACGCTCAACCATAGAGCTATCGATTTCTGATGCCTTGCTCTTCAACATTGAAGGTTTGGATTCTGCATATGCTATATGGACTAGACTGGAAGAACTGTATGCACAAAAGAGTGTTGCAAGAAAAGTGTATTGGCTGAAAAAGCTTATGGATTTGCGTATGAAAGAGGGTACAGCAATGTCTACTCACTTGAGCGAGTTTAACTCCATTTTCAGCTAGTTGATTGCCTTGAAGTTCATGATTGATGAGGAATTTAAGGCTACTTTCTTGCTTTGTACTCTACCAAAGAGTTGGGATACATTCAGGACTACTATGAGCAATTTTAATGTGATCCTTTTATATACTGATGTAGAGAGTGCTCTACTTATGAAAGAGATGAATCAGCAAAACAATGCATCCAATAATTCTTCCAGTGCTTTGCATACTAGGGGCAGATCACAATAAAAGGGCAAATATGATAGCAAGGGACATAGTAAATCACATGGCAAAGATGTTGAATGTAATCATTGTGGCAAGAAGGGTCACTTTAAACGTGATTGCTACAAATAAAAGAAAGAGAAAGGAAAAGGCAAGAACACATATGATAGCAAGGAAGAGAAGAAGGACAGCTAGCCTAAGAAGAGCAGTGTAAAATTTGAAGAGGTGAATGTAGTCACTCATGACAATGGCAGTGGGAGTGACGTACTCTTTGTCTCTTCACACTTTGTTGCACATGCTTTACTTGCAGATACAGATGATGACATACATACGTGGATTCTCGATTCAGGTGCGTCCTTTCATGTCACCCCTCATCGTGAGTGGTTCTCCGCCTATACACGAGGTCGACATGGTGTTGTACATCTTGGGGACAACTATCCATGTGAGATTGCAAGTATTGGTAGTGTGCAATTACAGTTTCAGCATGGCTCTGTCTTTATAGCTCATCATGTACGGCATGTACCTCAGCTCAAGAAGACTTGATTAGCACATGGCAACTAGATGATGATGGTTTTCATACCACCTTTGGTGATGGAAAATGGAAGATCTGTAAGGGATCTAGGGTTATTGCCAAAGGTTGCAAGACTGATACTTTGTATCCACTTCATGTGTCTAGTGTGCGCGACCATGTTGTTACCATGACCGAGCAGCCAAGCATTTCTTTGTGGCATGGCCGGTTAGAATACATGAGTCAAACAAGAATGAAAGTGCTTTCTCGTTTGGATTACTTGCCTTGTCTTCATTATGCTGATTTTGAGCACTTTGATCATTGTATTTATGGCAAACATGCACGTACGTCTCCTAAAAAGTCTCTTGTCTTCATTATGCTGATTTTGAGCACTTTGATCATTGTATTTATGGCAAATATGCACATACGTCTCATAAAAAGTCTCTTTCTTTGAAATCTTCTCCTGTAGAGTTAGTACATTTGGATATATGTCAAATGCCAGGATTATCTTTAGGAAAAAAGAAATATTTTGTCACCTTTGTCGATGATGCTACACGGAAGGTATGGTTTACCCTATTCATAACAAGGATGAAGTGCTTGACAAGTTTAAAAAATTCTTGGCATTGGCTGAAAATTAGACAAATAAGACACTTAAGTGTCTTTACTCTGACAATGGTGGGGAATATGTATCCAAGGCATTTCAGGCATTTTGTGACAGTAAAGAGATAAAGAGGGAGCTTGCTGCCCCTCATAATCCGCCCCAAAATGGAGTTGCAGAGCGTATGAATCGGACCATACAGGATAAGGTCCGTACGATGGTGTCTCATGCTGCATTACCCCAGGGTTTTTGGGCAGAGGCTGTTATGACAATCATTCACTTAATTAATCGGTCACCAAACAGGTCTTTGGGGAGGGGGGTTCCCCAAGAAGCATGGTCGGGCAAGCCACTTTCATATGCTCATCTGAAAGTAGTTGGCTACGAGACTTTTGTACACATTCGTAAAGAAAAACGCAGCAAACTTGAGCCAAAGTCCTATAAATGCATTTTCTTAAGATATGGTGATGAGGGTGAAATGGGGTATGAATTGTAGGATCCCGAGAAAAGGAGAGTAGTATGCAGCAAATGACATTATCTTTCGGGAAGATCGCATGCACAAACAGCCCGAAAAGACAGAGGAGGTCCTTAAGGTTGTATTCCATGAAAAAATACCTTTTGAATAGCAAAATGTGTCCGTTGTACAGCAGCAAATACCTACTGTTAATGAACCTGTAAATGCAGGAAACAATGTTGAAAATGATCAGCCAACTATTGCCCATGAAAATGAGCCATTATATGTGCAGGAATAGCCAGGACAGTAAGTTGTTAATGTTCATTTGTAGGCTGAAATGCCAGGACAGCATGTTGAAAATGGAAATTCGCAGGAACAGCCAGCAAACAATGACCATTGGGTTAGGAGATCGTCTAGGGCTACTAGACAACCTGACATATTTGTTCTTGGTGCAAACAATGTGGTTGATTATGTCATGTTGACAAATTGTGGTGAGCCATCTTGCTTCAAGGAAGCAATAGACAGACATGACAACAAGAAATGGTATAAAGCCATGTTATCAGAGATGGAATCTCTTGAAAAAAATGGCACTTGGGACTTGGTGCAACTATCTAAAGGACAGAAAACCCTTCCATGCAAATGGGTTTACAAGATGAAAGTCACTTCTAGTTCCTCACCAAAGTACAAAGCAAGATTGGTTGCAAAGGGGTACAAGCAGGAGCAAGGAATTGACTTTGATGAGATTTTCTCTCCTCTAGTCAAGATGACTACATTAAGAACCATTTTGGGCTTGGTTGCAGTTGAGGATATGGAGCTCATACAAATGGATATAAAGACTGTGTTTTTACATGGTGATCTGCATGAAGACATATATATGCAACAACCTGAAGGGTTTGTTAAACAAGGGAAAGAAAAAATGATATATAAACTCAAAAGGAGTTTGTATGGGCTGAAACAAGCACCAAGAGAATGGTATCATAAGTTTGATACATTCATGCAGTCCCAAGGCTTTCATAGAAGTCACGTGGATCACTACTTGTACACCAAGAAGGCAGCAAATGGCAGCTTGATTATCTTGGTTTTGTATGTTGATGACATGCTAATTTATGGCACGGATACTCATGCCTTGGATTCACTGAAGCAAAGTCTTCATGGTAGCTAGCTTTGACATGATATACACAGCATAATATACACATCATGCAATGATGTCAACAAGAACACACCCTTAATGGTGGTGGGAGATGTAACCTCAAGAGCTCCAAGATGGATTTGTTCAAATGAAATGATCAAAATTTGTGTACAAGGGTGACTTCCTTCCTTTTATATGGATCCTTAATTCTTTAAGGTTATTACAAAGCCTCTCAAAGACTAAGGCTAATTTTTTCTTTATTATAGACCATCCCTACCTTAAGAAGTTTTATCCTCAATACTTGAGAATGGCAAGAGTACAAAGATAAAACATATGAAAGAGCTTGATTATGAAATTTTGTCACTAAATGTTCTCCATGAAAAAATGAAGAATCCTCAATAAGAAGAAAGCATGATCACTGTTGCAAAACTATAAGAATTCTTAATATTGTCCTGAAGGGCTGCTCTAGTAGAAACGCCATAACTTTGGGTAGGAACCTATGAATGAGACAAATGAGGTATATAAATGTAGTAGACAATCGTGAGGTACATATGCATGACATAAAAATCAAATAGCCTCACTATTAAGCTTCAAAATATTTCAAGAAGGCTTCATCTATAGCTTGTATGACCCATTTATCTCAAGGATATTAAAGCAAGCATCAAGATTACAAAGATTGAAGGTATTCTTAACAACGAGAAGACTAATGGAGCAAAGAATTTGGGGAAAGTTGGATTTCAATCCTTTCTTCAACAATGGAGCATTTAATCTTGCTGATGAGAAGCATTGGAAGACTCTATGGGAGTTGCCATTGAAGCTCTATTGTTGGTTGATTAAGGGATTGAAGATATTGAGGATTGTCAAGCTTCCATTTTAGAGGTGTTTCTTGAATTATCTATTCTAATCTCTGTAGATCCACTTGCTTACATCTTAACTCACTCGTTGATGAAGAGATTAATCCAACAATACCCAATTTTGACCATGTAAAGCCCTATAGAATACCTAGAGGACCTTTTTATGGGTAAATGTAATTCACAACTTCCCTCTTTTACTGATTGTAGTGATTATCATGGCTATAGCCCTCCACACACTAATAAATGTACATGACAAGTACTTTGGTATAGTCCATGACAAATGCTTTGATGCAGAATAGTCCTTTGTAAGTGTAAATATTGTTTAATTATCCTTACTTTGAAATCCATGTTACCTTTAACTTATGGATATCTTTAATGGTGGTTCTTGATGAGATGTCAAAGTAATATAGCAAGACCGATATTTAACCTTGAAAAACTATTGAGTCTCCATATGCTTGATTTGATACTTAAGCTCTTACATAGCTACATGATGAAATACCATATAGAGTGCTCCACCTTTGGAGGATAATCATGGTATTTAGAAGCACAAAAAGGTCTTTAAGTACCATACATGGCTTTGAAAAAATTGGCACTTGGGACTTGGTGCAACTGTCTAAAGGGCAGAAAACCCTTCCATACAAATGGGTTTAGAAGATGAAGGTCACTTATGGTTCCTCACCAAAGTACAAAGCAAGATTGGTTGCAAAGGAGTACAAGTAGAAGTATGGAATTGACTTTGATGAGATTTTCTCTCATGTAGTCAATATGACTACATTGAGAACCATTTTGGACTTGGTTACAGCTGAGGATATGGAGCTCATACAGATGGATATAAAGACTGTGTTTTTACATGGTGATCTGTATGAAGACATATATATGCAACAACCTGAAGGGTTTGTTAAACAAGGGAAAGAAAAAATTGTATATAAACTCAAAAGGAGTTTATATGGGCTGAAACAAACACCAAGAGAATGATATCATAAGTTTGATACGTTCATGCAGTCCCAAGGCTTTCATAGAAGTCAAGTGGATCACTACTTGTACACCAAGAAGGCAGTAGATAGCAACCTGATTATCTTGGTTTTATATGTTGGTGACATGTTAATTGTTGGTAGGGATACTCATGCCTTGGATTCATTGAAGCAAAGTCTTCATGGTAGCTAGCTTTGACATGAAGGATCTTGGTGATGCAAATCACATTCTTGGCATGCGAATACTCAGAGATAGATCGAAAGGCTTACTCTTATCTATCTCAGTAGGAGTATATCTCCAAAGTTTTGCAGCATTTCAATATGGACGGGAAGGGAAAGAATTGGGGTTCCATTGCCTCCATATATGAAACTTAGTATAGAGAACAACCCTACATCTGATGATGAGAAGGCTGAAATGGCCAAGATACCATATGCTTCAACCGTTGGTAGTTTGATGTATGCTATGATTACTACACGTCCTAACATTGCCTTTGCAGTGGGAGTGGTTAGCAAATACATGACAACCCCTGGCAAGAAGCATTGGGATGCGGTGAAAGATATTATGAGATAGCTCAAAGGCACAAAGGAGTTGTGCATCTGCTTTGAAAAGTAGAAGGCATCTGTCATTGGCTTTACGAATGCAAACTGTGATGGTTATGCTGACTACAAGAAGTCCACTTCTGGATATGTGTTTACTTTCACAATAGGAGCAACCTCTTGGATCTCCATGCTACAAAAGTGTGTTGCATTGTCTACTACAGAGGCAGAGTATGCGACTGCCACTGAGACATGCAAAAAGGCTTTATGACTTTCACGTCTGGTGGGAGAGCTTGATATCCCAAAGTTACTTGTTCTCCATTCTGATAGTCAAAGTGCCATCATGCTAGCACGTAATCATGTCTTTCATGCAAAGATAAAGCACATACAGGTGAAGTATCACTTCATTAGAGATGTACTTGACAACAAGAGCATTGAGCTTGTCAAAGTGCATACAAATGATAACCCTACAGACCTTCTCACGAAGGGTCTTCCAACATAGCAATTTGCTCATTGCCAACAAATAATGCAAGTTGGATAGATATATGTATTTAAGCTTTGTGCATACGTAGACTTAACTAATTCTTTTCTCCTCTTAAGGCACATTGCCTTTAGGTGGGAGGGTGTTGGGAATAAAGGCCTCATGCCTTTTAAATGTGCTCCGATGTGAACACCCCCTTAGCACTTGTACTTACACACATATATCTATCTAAAAACCTAAAGATACTCGCTCTCTGTCTCTCACTGCGCATAACGATTGTCTGTCTCGATCTCCGTGCCTAACCAATCCCTACACAAATTTAGGGTGCCCAAGTCTACGCTCCAATTCCACACAATGGTTTACACAGTGTTTACATCAATGTAAACTACCATGACCCCTATTGTTTTAAGAGTTAACACCCCTTTTCCACACAGATAGAGCTACCACAAATGATGGCTTCTCTGCTTCATTCTCACAATTTTGGAGGGCCTAGTCAGCTAAACTTTCGCTCTCCAAGCAAAGATCATTCTTGCATGCATCATTTCTAACATTGCGAGTAACTATAAACCCTACATCTATGCAAAGCCTCATTAACTCCATTGTTTATGTAGCTGAATTGAAGCTGTCATGCAGCAATGCAGCAACTTCACTTCACTCATAATGAATCATTGCTCTTTCAAAGCAAGCCACTGTGGCAGGCATAGTAGACCTCATGCACGCTGTACAAGGATTGCTGAGAGAAGGCATCCAAATTTCGTTGTGTTTTAGCTTTAAGTGTGAGAAGGCATCCAGATTTTTGCGCCAACTATTATTTTGATATTACAATTGAGTATTGCACCAGTGTATTTCTATATTACAATCGAGTATTACAACAGTGTATTTCTATATTACAATTGAATATTAAATAGAATACATATATGATATAAATCAGGGGATCTCACAGAAGCTAATCAGGAGCAACTCTTCCTTTCTTACTAGCACTCCTCTGGTTGCATGTGGTTGCAAGTTATCTTTGATCTGATGTAGGAGAAAAAGGATTCATTTCAAAGCGAAAACTCAGGCAGCAGTCTGACATAGGTGTATAAGGAGAGAGGGTAGAGCTCAAAGTCCCGATTTCATCACTGACGTTCAAGTATGTTGGTGATTCTTTGCCAGAACGGTCAAGAGAGGAAAGCATGAATACTGTTGATGACTGTAATTCATCTGCATTGTTTAAGTCCAGCTTATCATGTAACCATCTGATTACTTGCTGAATCGTGGGCCTTAGTCTGCCTTCCTTCCTAGTACACATTTTTACAAGACTGATTAAGCTTTCAAGATCCTCGACATCGTACGAATGTTTCAGATCAGGATCTATGATCTGTGGCAGGCTTGCTTTTGTTCCGACATATTGTTGAGCCCACTCCACCAAATTAATGTTGTCTTGAACTGCAGCTCTGCCAGTAATAAGCTCAAGAAGCAGCACCCCATAGCTGTAAATGTCACTTTTGTCTGTCAGCCTTCTGGTGATGACATATTCAGGGTCCATGTACCCTGGAAGACAATCTTAATGTATCAGTCATTTTGGTACACAAACGATGTTACCCTTCACAACAGCTTTCTGAGAGATTTAAAGCTTTTCGATTTGTTTGAACTCAGTACAGATGATTCAGAAGATATCTGCTTCATTCTTGAAACAGGTTCTACAATAACAATACCTGGAGTCCCACGCACATCTGTACTGATCTGCTGGATTTCCGAAACAGTCTTTGGTGCAACATGGGCAAGGCCAAAATCAGCAACCTGCAAGGCCCATCGACAGTCAAGGCCAGTGGACGGTCAAAAAAACAACCTCAATATCTTTGATAACCAGAACAGGTTTCATCCTTGTACCTTTGCCACAAACTTCTCATCTAGCAAGATGTTACTTGATTTGATATCTCTGTGACAGAGGGGTGGATCACAATAGCAATGCAAATATTCCTGTTACACAAGCATCAGTAGACAAGGTCATTATACATATTAAAAACACATGTTTAGAACAGTGTGTCAGGCAAAAAACTAACCAAAGCAGAAGCTACATCTATAGCAATCTGCAATCTTGTGCGCCAAGTGAGAGGACTTTTGCTCGTACCACCTGCATATCTCAAGCAAAGGCAGATATGTGAGATTAAACTTGTGAGTCAAGAAGCTGCTGAGACTGAGTAGAAACAAATAACAACATTGCAAGTACTCTTTCAAGTTATCAGTTTGTATGTATCGCACAATATTGTGAAAGTTAGGAAGCTGCTAAGACTGAGTAAAGACAACTACAAACCTCGCAAGTGCTCCTTCAAGCTGCCATTTTCCATGTATTCATATACTAGAAACCTGAGAGTACCAGACGGCATGAGTACAATAAAACTGATTCGCTCTGCCATTTATCCTTCAACATATTAGTTTGCTTTAGAAATAATGAGTCAAAACATATTATAAACAGCATGTACTTCAGTCAAACTTGCCAAAACAACAATTGGACCTTTAGCATACACCATATAAACTGCTGGGCCTTAAAACAATCAGGTTCAGCAGATTCCTAACCAGGTATTGACCCAGCTCACAACCAGGAGATTGACCTACACACTTGAGAAACACTACTGTTCTACCACCTCCTTGAACTGGCATACTCATGCTCTGCCATTCGTTAATATCTGGCTGGCTCATCAGTACACAGGGCACATTTAAACTGCATCTACTGTAGTCAAACTTGCCAAAACAAGGATGGACCTTTAGCATACACTATGAACTGCTGGGCCTTAAAACAATCAGATTCAGCAGATTCCTAACAAGGTATGAGTTGTGACATAGTGAGCCATAATTACGTGGCATCTACTGCAGTCAAACTTTGCCAAAACAACATGGACCTCTGACGTACACGGTATGAACTACTAGGCCTTCAAACAATCAGATTCAGCAGATTCCTAGGCATATAGATCCCAACTCTGCAGGTGTGTATGACATAGTACTACCATAATTACACGGCAGTTTTGGCCAAAAACATTACCTTGACAGCAAACCAACTGTCACATGCTAGTGACAGTCAAGGCCAGTCATATGCCCCTGCACTAGTACACTAATCATAATGCCTATATGTTAACATCAAGACCAGTTGTATGGCCCTACTAATCATAATGCATATTGCGAAATAGCTATTGGCCTATGACCCCACCTAGACAACAAGCCTCAACGGTCACATGGGCATTGACCATCAAGCAGCCTGCTGCCCTGATAGACGCCACCAATCTGGTTGCCTCATGCAGCCCTCACATATGTTTGTTGGCCATGCATCTGCCTACCATCCCCAGCAGGCCCATAAGCCTCATAAAGCACTTGCCTAAAACCCCTGGACCTGCCCATCACTATGTCAACATTCATCCATGCTGACCAAATAAACTTTGTGAGAGTGCGCATTGGAAGAGGAACACGAACACAGAGAGAGGAAAAGAGAGAGACAGCAGAAGAGAAGAGAGAGTGAAGTGACAAACTGCACTGAATCTGAAATGAATGCTGAATGCAGAAGAGGAGAGAAAGTGGACTGATCAGTCCTTCCACACAGCCCACAACATAAGTGAGGGCACAAGTTCAGGCTGAAGACAATGGCAGCACCAGAGACAGAGAGTATATCGGAGACGGAGTGTACTCAACAACCTGCAAAAGAGAGAATAAATCTGCTTCTGCAGCCATACCACCTCACATGTTGCCATAGCAGCATCTCTATACTCCACCTCTATACTTGATAAAGCAACTGTAGGTTGCTTTTTACTACTCCATGCAACTATTGCACTACCAAGGGAAAACATGAATCCGTTGGTAGATCTTCTGTCAGATATACTACCAGTCCAATTTACATTTATATATCCAAACACTTGTATATCCTTACCAACCTCATAAAAAAGTCCATATTGCAAAGTGGACTTCACATACTTCAATATGCATCTACCTACATCCAAGTGAAGCTTTCTAAGCATTTGCATAAATTGACTAACGAGACCAACAACATAGCTCAAGTCTGGCCTTGTGATAGTCACGTAAATCAAACTTCCTACTATTCTCTTGAACATAGAAGAACTTCTATCTCATCCCCAACATCAACACTCAACTTCACATTTTACTCCAATGGCACTGAAAGAGACTTAATGCTATCATACCATACCTGGATAAAATATCCAAGCCATATTGCCTTTGGGACAACCATATACCATCATACATCTAATCACCTCAATACCAAGAAAATACCTCAACTCACCCAAATCCTTCATCTCAAACTTCTTCAAAAAGTCCTTAAACTTCAGCGATCCCACTATCACTGTCACCTGTAGTAATCAAGTCATCCACATAGATAACTATGATAACCAAACCTGCATCTCCCTTTCTTACATAAAGTGAGTGATTAGCATCAAAAATATAAAAGCCAATGTTGACAACATACTCTCCGATCTTGTCAAACCATATTTTAGGTGCTTACTTTAGCCCATAGAGTGCATTTTTTAACCTACATACATATAGGGGATACTCTAAATCCTCATAACCTGCTCGCTACTCCATATACACCTCTTCTTGTAATTCACCATGCAAGAAGGCATTCTTGATATTCATTTGCTGTAAACTCCAACATTTCGTTGCTGCCAAAGCAATCACACATCTAATTTTGTTATTATCCTAGCAATTGGACTGAATGTCTCTTCATAATCTATACCATATGTTTGAGCATAGCCTTTTGCAACCAGCCTAGCCTTGTACCTATTAATGGAACCATCTGCATTATGCTTGATTTTGTAAACCCACTTATAGCCAATAGCTTTCTTGCCCTTAAGTAATGTTACCAAATCCCAAGTCTTATTGGCTTCTAATGCCGCCATCTCCTCATCCATTGTTATATCCTAATGAGCATGACCAACAGCATCCGCAAAACAAGTGGGCTCAACATACTCAACCACCTCCATATAAGCATAATGGTGAGCTGCATAACCTTCAAAACCAATTTTTTAACAAGGTATCTAAACCTTGCTAAACCTACGTACCACTAGATCACTCAATAGAGTCTTTACATTACTATGTGCTCTCTGTACACCTAGTGTCTTGACTGAAGCAATACCAAGCTCATTATCCAAACTCTCTAAACCACTGGAATCTCCATCAAATCCCAAGTGACTAGTAAATGCATCATTACCATCCGACACTTTCTTCTCTTTATCTTTACCTATAACACTTATTGATGCACCTAAAGATGTGGGACTACTCTCTAGTCTCCCAGACCAAGGACTAACTATAGATGTAATATCTTATGGTATTTCTAGTCCACGAAGGCTCCATGATTCTTGCTTTTTTCTATACATAACTATCATGATCATCATCATCATCCAATGTATCATCACTAGATGCATACCAACTACTCATCTCTCCCTACTTACTCTAAGCTCACACGTGATAGGGTTATAACAACTGCTCTATAGAGTATCCAATCAAAATATATTTTCTAGCCTTTGAATCAAACTTCTTTCACAACTCATCTGACATATGAACGTATGCAATACAACCAAACACTTTCAAGTGTGACACATCGAGCTTCTTGCCTATAAAGCATTCTTCGAGGTTATCCCATTAACTACAGCTATGGAAGTCTTGTTCATAATATAGATAATAATATAAACAGCTTCAAACCAAAAATGTTTTGACATATTCTTTTCAACCATCAATGTCGATGCAACTTCTGTAAGATGCCTATTTTTTCTTTCTACAATCCAATTTTGCTGTGGAGTATATTTGCAAGTAAACTATCTCTTTATTCCATGAGACCTCACGAAGTCACTAAACTCATTTGAAAGGTATTCTCCCCCTCCATCTAATCTCAAGTACTCAACTTTCAAGCATGTTTCTGTTTCAACAGCAACCTTGAAAGTTTTGAAGTACCCAAATACATCACTTTTTTTCTTTATGAAATATACCAACTGCTTCCTTAAACAATCATCAATAAATATAACAAAATATTTACTGCCACCAAGAGAGATATTCTGTGTAAACCAACTGTCACCAAGTGGTGATACTTTTTGCAGTTGCTTTCCTTATTTACTTATATAAATATTTTATTTTTCTTTTCTTTAGTTGCTGTTGCTTTTTATCCCCAAAGTTCTCTTGGATTAAGCCGGAATCTTTGCATGGCCAAAAGAGACAACCATTGGGACAAATTGGATTAATGGTTTGTCTGAGCCTTGGGACCGGATTGAATGGGCACTGAAAAATAGAATGCCAGTGGTTTGAGACTATGTGCTTAGCCACTAGAGATGGTGCGGGACAATGAGCCTAGCCGACAGAAGATGCACATGTCAGAATGCCCACGGAATAAAAGTCACCATAACTAAGCCACATTACACTTTTTAATGTGGTTGCAATGATAAAAGTTGCTCAAAACAACTTGAGGAATGCAAGGGTCACCATCTCTAAAATTTAGGGAGTTACTATTTTTTGACCTCAGAATCTGTTCGCGTCATTATCTTCGTTTTTACACGAGGATTAATTCTCCGATCTATGCTGAGATTAAATTTTGCATCAATCATGGAGAATTTTAGACCGAAAGGTTTAAATGGAAAAATTGTTACATGTATGCCATGTGTCACAATTTGGGCACAAATTTCTGAGAGAGAGAGAGAGAGAGAGAGAGAGAGAGAGAGAGAGAGAGCATTTTTTTAAAAACGTAATAGGCAAGAGAGGCAGATCTAAGCGTGAAGTTTTTAAGGGCTGAGGGCTGATTGCTGCAAGTACATCAACTATGGAGAGTACTTCTTCATCTCTGACTCATGTACGAAGGTAGAGCTTGCTCTCTCTGGTCAACTCGCTCTCTATTCTCAGGGAAAATGCTCTATATGATGGGCCGATTCCATCAAATGTATAGTTCTGTGTTTTCTTTGCTCTTCTACTAAGGTCAGAGCCTCAATGTCCAGGTTCAAGAGCAACCGATTGCTTCTCCAATGTAGGAACTAAAGAAAGTGATGACCACACTACACAGGAACAATGTTTTCAGCTCTAATTTAGTATTGTTTGTGGGACTGTTTCACTATTGGAATGATGCTAGGGTCAAAGGGTTTATAGTCTAACTGGTGTGGAACAGATTTGGAATGGAATAAGGTTGAGAACAAGTCAAGAAACATGTGAAAAACAGTAAATACAAAGTTCTGCAGATTGCAATTCTGCACTTGAATTATTGAGTTATGGTCATAGAAAGTGTTTTCCTACTTGGAATGTTGTTCTGAATATGTTGTACTGTCCTTATGCAACTGAAATTTACTTAGAAAGGGATGTTTTGGATATTCTATACTATTCTTATGTAACTGAAATTTACTCAAAAAATATGAAAGCCATCTGTTCACAGGTTTTGTACTTTGGAACGTTTCATTTTTGTAACTTTCCATCTTTTAATTGATAAAGAAATACAAAAAGGGACGTCGAACTTCAGGGACAATTTGGTGTTGAGTGAGGAAGTGAGGTTTCTTTTTGTGTGTGTATGTGAAAAGACCAAGTATTAATTGAAGGGACTACCGCTTTATGTGAGTCAAACCGGTTTCATGGTTCCATCCCCGGGATTTGAATTCTTTTTTGTAAGAATTTAAGCTCAGACAGTTTTGGGTGAAAAGGCCATACATAGGTTTTACAAAGATTACAAGCGAGAAAGACTACGAGATTTTCTTGGATACAGTATTTGTTGGATACAAGACTAGAGAGATAGCAAACATGGACAAAGGCAAAGGAGAACTTCCGCATGAAGAACTGAGTTCTTCTTTTGCTCATAGACACCGAAGAGAGAGTGTTGATACACAGGTGTCAGCACCTTCTAGAACTCAGATTGAACCGCGAGATGAGGAGCAAGAACAGGAGGACTTGTTTATGACACAACTCCTCAGTATGGTTGGCTCTTTTGAACAGCTTGTAAAGAATCCTCGAATGCAAAAAAATTTGAAGTCCATAATGAGGATTCTCTAGCTAAGTCATCACATCATACCATGAAGTGCTCAAAAAGACAAACCTCTAATATGCATGAGCATGTGGAAAAGACACCAAACATGGAGACAGGTCCAATGCAACAAGAAGCACAAGCACAGGATCAGGGAGTGAATGGTCAAGGTAGTAATGACAGCATGGCGTAAATTGGACGTGCAAATTGTGTGAATTTAGAAGAGTACAATAAGAAATTTTGGAAAGCACTTTTGGCCGTGGGTTCTTACAGGAGAGTGCCCCTATCAGAATAAATTGAAAAGTACTGTTGCGATTTGCCCGAAGCCATCAGGGATTATTGTACCAAGACCAAGGTTACAAACATGGTACAGTTAATTGGAAATGCTGGTGTGGCAAATGCATTGTTGAAAGGAAAAGCTGACAACTTTAAAGGCACTGAAAAGAAGGATTCTCAGTTTAAGCAAGATCCTAGCAAGAAGAAGAAGCAATTTCCGAAAAATACCAACTTTACAAAGAAGTCTTTTTGGAAGAAAAGTTTTCAACAGTAGCCTCAGACTTCTTTTAAATAAGGCAAAGGACAGAAGAGGCCACTTTTTCTTCAAAGGCTTTAATGATGGCTAGGAAATGCTTTATATATGATCAAAAAGGCCATATTGCTTCTAAGTGCCCACAACAATCTTTTAAAGATGCGCCAAGTAAAAAGAAGCCCAACATTGGCTTAGTACCTAATATGGTGGGAGATCAATCAGCTAATGATGCTACAGAATTGTGCAGAACTTGGGGATAGAATAGAGATTCCACAATGCTTATTTTCTTTGATGTCAGTCCATTTCTACTCCTATGGATCCGAACTGGAAGGTCACTTCACACGTAGATTCTCCTTTGGTGGATACTACTCGGTAGCGTCAGCTAATTAGATTATTAATTCTTCTCAACACATAGTTTGATCTCTATTTTGTTGTAGATCTCTTGGATGGGTTCATGAGTGCACCTCAACAAGTGCATTGGCATGTAGGGACCGATTAGGCACGAAGATCGAAACAGACTGTCCTACGCGCAGTGAGAGCCAGAGAGAGTGAGAGAGAGAGCAGAGTAGAGAGTGAACACATTTTCAAGTACAATGACCAATATGTACCTTTAGGTTTTTAGATAGATATATATGTGTAAGTACAAGTGCTAAGGATGTATTCACACCCAAGCACATTTAAAAGGCACGAGGCCTTTATTCCCGACAACCTTCCACCTAAAGGCAATGTCCCTTAAGAGGAGAAAAGAATCAGCTAAGTCTAGATATGTACAAAGCTAAAATACATATATCTATCCAACTCCCATCATCTGTCTCGGCAATGAGCAAACCGCTCTGTTGGAAGACCCTTCGTGAGAAGGTCTGCAAGGTGATCATCTCTATGCACTTTGACAAGCTCAATGCTTTTGCTGTCAAGTACATCTCTAATGAAATGATACTTCACATGTATGTGCTTTGTCTTTGCATGAAAGACAGGATTCCGTGCTAGCATGATAGCACTCTGACTATCACAATGGAGAACAGGTAACTCGTGATACCAAGCTCTCCCACCAGACGTGAAAGCCATAAAGCCTCCTTGCATGCCTTAGTGGCAACCACATACTCTGTCTCTGTAGTAGACAATGCAACACACTTTTGTAGCCTGGAGATCCAAGAGACTGCTCCTCCTATGAAAGTAAACACGTACCCAGAAGTGGACTTCCTGCAGTTTGCATGATCAACATCGTCTGCATCCCTAAAGCCAACAACAGATGCCTTCTACTTTCCAAAGCAGATGCACAACTCCTTTGTACCTTTGAGGTATCTCATAATACCTTTCATTGCATCCCAATGCTTCTTGCCAGGGGTTGCCATATATCTGCTAACCACTCCCACTACAAAGGCAATGTCAAGATATGTAGCAACCATAGCATACATCAAACTGCCAACAGTTGAAGCATATATGATATCTTGGCCATTTCAGCCTTCTCATCATTAGATATAGAGTTGTCCTCTGCACTCAGTTTCACATATGGAGACAATGGAACCCCAATTGTTTTCCCCCCCTCCATATTGAAATGTTGCAAGACTTTGGAGATATACTCCTACTGAGATAGATAGAGTAAGCCTTTTGATCTATCTCTGAGTATTCGCATACCAAGAATGTGATTTGCATCACCAAGATCCTTCATGTCAAAGCTGCCATGAAGACTTTACTTCAATGAATCCAAGGCATGAGTATCCCTGCCAGCAATTAGCATGTCATCAACATACAAAACCAAGATAATCAAGTTGTCATCTACTATCTTCTTGGTGTACAAGTAGTGATCCACATGGCTTCTATGAAAGCCTTGGGATTGCATGAATATATCAAACTTATGATACCATTCTCTTGGTGCTTGTTTCAGCCCATACAAACTCCTTTTGAGTTTACATATCATTTTTTCTTTCCCTTGTTCAACAAACCCTTCAGGCTACTGCATATATATGTCTTCATGCAGATTACCATGTAAAAATACAGTCTTTACATCCATCTATATGAGCTCCATATCCTTAACTACAACCAAGCCCAAAATGGTTCTCAATGTAGTCATATTGACTACAGGAGAGAAAATCTCAACAAGTCAATTCCATGCTCCTACTTGTACCCCTTTGCAACCAATCTTGCTTTGTACTTGGGTGAGGAACCAGAACTTAGAAGTGACCATCTTGTAAACCCATTTGCATGGAAGGGTTTTCTACCCTTTAGGCAACTGCACCAAGTCCCAAGTGCCATTTTTTTCAAGAGATTCCATCTCTGACAGCATGGCTTTGTACCATTTCTTGCTGTCCTGTCTGTCCATTGCTTCCTTGAAGCAAGACGGTTCACCACAGTCTGTCAACATGACATAATCAACCACATTAATTGCACCAGGAACAAACCTGTCAAGTTGTCTAGTAGTCCTAGACAATCTTCTAACTCAATGGTCATTGTTTGCTGGCTGTTCCTGCAAATTTCTATTTTCAGCATGCTGTCCTGGCATTTCAGCCTGCAAATCAACTTTAACAGCTTGCTGCCCTGGCTGTTCCTGTACATATAATGGCTCATTTTCATGGGCAATAGCTGGCTGATCATTTCCTGCATTTATAGGTTCATTAACAGCAAGTATTTGCTGCTGTACAGCGGGCGCATTTTGCTGTCCAAAAGGTATTTCTTCCCGGAATACAACCCTACAGACCTCCTCAGTCTTTTCGGGCTGTTTGTGCATGCGATCTTCCCGGAAGATAACATTATTGCTGGGTACTACTTTCCTTTTCTCGGGATCCCACAATCTATATCCCATTTCACCCTCGTCACCATATCCTAGGAAAATGCATTTACAGGACTTTGGCTCAAGTTTGCTGCGTATTTCTTTACAAATGTGCACAAAAGCCTCGCAACCAAAACACTTTCAGATGAGCATATGAAGGTGGCTTGCCTGACCACGCTTCTTGGGGAACTCCCCTCCCCCCCCCCTCCCAAAGACCTATTTGGTGACCGATTAATTAAGTGAATGGCTGTCATAACAACCTCTGCCCAAAAAACCATGGGTTAATGCAACATGAGACAGCATTGTACGGACCTTATCCTATATGGTCCAATTCATACGCTCTGCAACTCCATTTTGGGGCAGATTATAAGGGGCAATGAGCTCTCTCTTTATCCCTTTGCTGTCACAAAATGCTTGAAAGACCTTGGACACATATTCCCCACCATTGTGAGAGTGAAGACACTTAAGTGTCTTATCTGTCTAATTTTCAGCCAATGCCAAGATTTTTTTAAACTTATCAAGCACTTCATCCTTGCTACGAATGGGATAAACCCATACCTTCCGTGTAGCATCATGACAAAGGTGACAACATATTTCTTTCCCCCAAAAGATAATCCTGGCATTTAACATACATCCAAATGTACTAACTCTAGAGGAGAAGATTTCAAAGAAATTGACTTTTTGTGAGATGTCTACATATTTGCCATAAATACAATGATCACGATGCTCAAAATCAACATAACGCAAACAAGGCAAGTAACCCAAATGAGAAAGCACTTTCATTTCTGTTTGACTCATGTGTCCCAACTGGCCATGCCACAAAGAAACGCTTGGCTACTCGGTCACGGCAACAACATGGTGGCAATAATTCTAGATCCCTTACAGATCTTCCATTTTCCATAACCAAAGGTGGTATGAAAACCATCATCATCTAGCTGCCCTATGCTAATCAAGCTCTTCTTAAGCTGAGATACATGCCGTACATGCTGAAGTGTAAAGACAGAGCCATGCTGAAACTGTAACTTCACACTGCCAATACCTACAATCTCACATGCATAGTTGTCCCCAAGATGGACAACACCATGTCGACCCCCTGTATAGGCAGAAAACTGTCACAAGACTGTGACAACTATTACCTTTTTGCTGATTTCTTTATTACTACTTTATTTGGTTTTTCTTTTTGGAAGGATCCTGCTTTTAATCTTCTTAAAGAAAAGATGACTTCTAGTCCAGTGATCATTCTGCCAGATCTTAGGAAGTCATTTGTTGTCCAGTGTGATGCCAGTGTGATGCCTGTGGCAATAGCATCGGTGCAGTACTAATGCAAGATGGCCGGGTAGTGGCTTATGAAAGCAAAATCTTGCGAGGGCCAGAGCAAACTATGTAGGTCTATGAGAAAGAATTGTTGGCTGTGATTCATGCGCTTTCTTGTTGGAAACACTACCTACTTGGGGCAGATTTTGTTGTCCAGACAAATCATCAGACATTGCATTATTTCTTAACTCAGACTAAGCTGTCAGAAAAGCATATGCGTTGGGCAAACTTTTTGTCAATGTTCCATTTTCAGATTGTGCATGTGGAAGGCAAAAAGAATGTTGTGGCTGATGCTTTGTCAAGGAAGCCACAAATTTCAGCTGTGTCAATTCCTTATCATCATGAGCTTGATGATATGAAGGAACAGTATGCTGATGATGAAGATTTTGCAAGGATCTTTGACCAACTTGTCAATGGACAACACCATGAGCATTATCTTCTCAAGGATGGTTTCATATTGATGCATGGTAGACTATGTGTAACTATGGTATTGATGCAACAGTCAAAGCAGTAGAGACATTCTTTTATTGGCCTACTTTGAGAAGAGACGTGGATGCTTTTGTGCGGCAGTGCTTGATTTGCCAAAAGGTCAAGTTTGACAAGCAAAAAGCACCAGGGCTTTTACAGCCATTGCCTATTCCAGATAAACCATGGGAAAGCATAGCTATGGATTTTATCTTTGATCTTCCAAGGACACCGGTAGGAAATGATGGGATATGTACTATTATTTGCAGGTTTAGCAAACAGGCTCATTTCATTCCTGTCAGGAAGAAGATAAAACCAGATCAGATGGCACGTTTGTTTATATGCAATGTCTTCAAGTATCATGGTATGCCACAGTCTATTGTCAGTGACCGTGATCCACAGATGGCAAGTCTATTCTGGAGAGGCATATTTGAGAACATGGGCACAACGCTTAAGTTCTCATCGTCATTTCATCCACAGACTGATGGACAGTCAGAAGAGGCAAATTCTACTGTCTTGGATCTGCTTAAGTGCTATGTGTCAGAGCACAAGTCAAAGTGGGAGCAGTATTTGCCTTTGGTCGAGTATGCATACAATAATACTGTGCATTCGTCAACAGGCAAAGCCCCTTTTGAAATTGTTGAAGGAGGTAAAAAGGTTCCTCCCATTTTGCATACAAAGGATAAGATCTTTCAGGCAGATCAGTATATGCAGAATATGGGTGAAATGTATCAGAAAGTTAAGCATGTCCTTGAAAGGACTCAGGCAAAGCAAAAGAAAGTTGTTGATCATCACCGTCGTGAATTGATATTTTCAGTTGGTGATTGGGTATTGTTGCGGTTTGAAAAGGCACGCTTAAAGAAGCAAAAAGACAAGGAAAGTCTTTTCACTAAGCTTAGCATGCGATACTATGGGCCTTTTCAAGTAATAGAGAAGATTAGTGATGGCAGCTATAGGCTGAAATTGCCTGACAATTGGAAGATTCATAATGCTTTCCATGTAAGTCTTCTTATACCCTATGTGGGTGATGTGCCAGAAGATATGCCAGCTAAGGAACAGCCCGAAATTGAGAAACTTCATGAAATTCTTATTCCAGAACAGGTACTGGCACACAAGGAAAGGAAAGTGAAAGGCAAGGTTACTAGAAGGTATTTGGTTAAGTTCAAGAACTATCCAGCCATAGATGCTAAGTGGATGGACGAAGGTGAACTTACAGAGTCACCTAATGTGTTGGAACTTTACCTTGAAGCATTTCGCTTGCAACCTACCTTGACCCCTTGTATCTCTAAGCTGAAACAAATTGTCAAATGACAATTGCTCAAGAAAGAAATTATGTATAGACACAAATTTTGTACAGGTTAGCACTTATTGTGTCCATATGGTTTTCTCAGTACTAAAGAAGTAAGTATTGCTTGCAAGAATACAGTTTTTACTTCTATTGAATTGAATGCATGTTGTAACAATGGTTACTCGATCGGGCATGTATTCTGTGAATTGACTCAGTGGGGATATCATTTTGATGTACCGGCCACTAGATCTCTAGTCAGGGTGATGTGGAGTCATCAAATGAAAATCTGCCACTATGGGAATATCATTGTGGTGTACCGGCCACTATATCTGGAAACAGTGATGTGGAGTCACATGATGATAGTCTGCCATGTTTCACAGTTAGAACATACATGTGTTAGCAGTGTGTTCAGTACACAATGTTGACTGATAGCATATATGTGTTGTATATGTGCTGCCAAGTGTAAGTTCACTGGGTTAGCCGCCGGTAGCATGTATGACATTCATGCAAACGAGGACGTTTGCGATTTCGAGAGGGAGGTATGTCACAAGACTGTGACAACTATTACCTTTTTGCTGATTTCTTTATTACTACTTTATTTGGTTTTTCTTTTTGGAAGAATCCCTCTTAAAATCTAAACGCCTGAGTTGCATGGCCAGTATGTGAAACGGACAGGAATGTCCAATGAGTCAAGACTGGACAATTAAGGTCCAGTACAAGTCTGGAAGAGACTGATGGCACTGTAGATTGACAAGCCTGGAAGAGACTTGTGAAAGTGTATATGGACAAGTGTGTTGAAAAACTAGCCTGGAAGAGACTAGTTCAAAGTGAAGATGGACAAATCTCCAAGAGATTAGTCCATGTGGGGTCATCAGTGGAAATTCACTTTCAGTTGAACTACATTACAAATTTGGATGTAGCCATAGTCTGCAAAGATGGTCAAAAGACTAGTGGGGATGCAATGGAAGCAACTCCTAAAATTTAGGGAGTGGAGTTACTATTTTTGGACCCCAGAATCTGTTTGCATCATTATCTTCGTTTTTGCACGAGGATTAATCCTCTGGTCTGTGATGAGGTCAAATTTTGCACCGAGGATGGAGAATTTTAGACCGGAAGGCTAGAACGGGAAACACCTTCCAGTGCTGCCATTTGGCACTAATTTGTGCACTTACCTCTTTAAAGAGGGGCTGGCGTGCAGTTTTTTGGGTATTGGGGGCTCATTTGTGAAAAGGAAGATGGATAGCTTCTGCAAATGGAGAGCTATTGAGAGCTGGTCTACCTTGTCTATGATGCACAGAGGGTTGAGCTTGCTCCCTACTTTCTCTTTCTCTCCCCCTGACAGTTATGGATATGCCTCAGTTGAGGGCCTTTCTGCTGATTCATGTACAGTTATGTGGGAATATGCTGTTTTTGCATGAGGCAAGAGCCCCCTTTCTCCAGGAACAGGAGCAGTTGTTTGCTGCCCCCAGCAGGAACAGGTGAGGGTGGTAACCTCACCAAGCAAGTGTCTGAAGCAGCACTAAATCAGTACTGATTCTGGACTGTTCAGAGGTTATTTCAGAGCCCAATTGATGTCAGAATCAAGGGGCACTTGGCACAGATGTTGGAGAACAGTACAGGGAACAAAATGAGCTGAAAACAGGTTTCAAAACAGGTCTGAACCAGTAATTACAGCGGGCTGAAATGGACAATTCTGCACTCCAACCAGAAGTTTAAGACTTGGGCAGAGTTTTCCCTCTTGGTCAACTCATTTTGGATCAGTAATTGTACTGTTATGCTGCCAAATTTCACCCAGAATAGGTGAAAGACAGCCCATTGTACTTTCTCTCTTTCTAAAAATAAAGAAATATCACAAGGGGCGCCTGACTTAGGGGCCAACAGGGTGTCTGTGTGGCAACACGAGCATTCTAGCTTCCTGTATTTCTTCTTGATTCTGTGTCTTTAAGTTCAAGTAAAGTGGGCAACTGTGAATTGGGTGAAAGCATTTATATATTTTGATTGTACACTATCGCCCTTTCAGTGAACACGCCGATTACAAAAACCACTCACAATGAGGGGTGACATGAAAGGAAGCAGTTGAATCAAGAATCCAGGTATGTATGTCATCATCTATATCTGCAAGTAAAGCATGTGCACCAAAGTGTGAAGAGACAAAGAGTACATCACTCCCACTGTCACTGTCATGAGTGACTACTTCACCTCTTCAATTTTTACACTGCTCTTCTTAGGCTGACTGTCCTTCTCTTCGTTGCTATCATCTGTCTTCTTGCCTTTTCCTTTCTCTTTCTTCCATTTGTAGCAATCATGTTTAAAGTGACCTTTCTTGCCACAATGATGGCATTCAACATCTTTGCCACGTGATTTACTACGCCCCTTGCCATCATATTTGCCCTTTTGCTGTGATCTGCCCCTAGTATGCAAAGCACTGGAAGACTTACTGGATGCATTGTTTTGTCAATTCATCTCTTCCATAAGTAGAGCACTCTCTACATCAGCATACAAAAGGATTACATTAGAATTGCTCATAGCAGTCCTGAATGTATCCCTACTCTCTGGTAGAGTGCAAAGCAAGAAAGTAGCCTTTGAGGCAAGGGAAAGCCTCGTTTGCATTCTTAGCTTTGTGAGAGAGAGAGAAAGAGAGAGAGCTTGCAAGCCACGAGCTTACAACTGATCAATTGGAGCGTGCCAGAGTTTCTTGTGAGATTCAGGTATATGAGACCCTTGCCCTACACCCATATTTGAATTCTGAAAGGTCTTGCAAGCGATCGTAGCTCGAGCCGGGAGATTCTTATCAAATCGTAGTTGAACGCATGTTTCTGCTAGGAAAATCGAACATAGTTTCCAATTCCCAAAAACGGATGTATGATTCCACGAAATTGGACGCTTGGACCAAAGATCTTGTCCTATTTTGAAAATCGGACTACTAAAATCGGACCCTACCACGTCATCAATCGGACCACCTTGTCTTGTCCAATTCCGAGAATCGGACAGGCGAGAATCGAACTCACTACCCGGCCAATCGGATGCTCGTTGACAGTCTAATCCCTGAAATCGGACACACCCAAATCGGACCAGCCCACTTATCAGATCGGACACAACCTGTCCGATTTTGACAATCGGACATATATGAATCAGACCACCAAGTCGGACCATTGGTAAATCAAACGTCCGATTACCAGAATCAGACCCTACACAATCGGGCACACATGGACTAACAAATTTGGGAAGTCTGACACATCCCATACGACGTAGAGCGGGACCCGCACCAAGAGAATTCACCGAACGCCTTACAGGCAGTTCCAACCCTAGAAATCGTAGTCGAACGGCCGAGAACAGTGCTAACGCACTGAGCGGCAATTCGACACACTTAGAGCCGTAGGCTAACAAGCAGACTCTAAATTGACCCTAAACAAACTGAACGATACACCAAAGACCCTAACAAGGAGCAAGAAAGGCCAAGTACCGAGCTTAGGGCCCCATCAGGCCACGAATACAAATGGGAGTACGGAAGCTGAATGGTCATCTTATCTTTGCACTCGTACTGTTCTTCAACACTTGAAGTACACTTCAAAAAAGTTGAAAGCTTGATTGCGCATAGTGCACAGAAAAGAGTACACACACACACACGCACACACAGTGACTGTTGAAAATTGCTTGTAATTAACAAGAAACTCACTCAGACGTAATAACCTGAAGGAACCCACCAATAGGAGAAGACCTGGAGACATAGCTGGGTGAGCGTAGGACCCACCTGAAAACACAAAGAAGCCAGGTGCAGCAAGGACAGACTCCATCAGAGAAGTCGATCTACCCAACCTAATCAATCTCATCGACAACCTGGTGGAGCGCGAGACCGCTGATATGGCAAAGACCAGCTTAGATATGCGACACAACGAGGAGCTTGATCTAGGAGGTTTTCTAGAGAAGATCCAACAAATTGTGTGAATGAATATGACGCTCAAACTCGGCTAGACCACCATAGCAAACCTGTGGAGGCTGTCATAGCAAATCTCGAAGAGGAACGAAAGCTAGCACGCAAGGCTTTGCAAGGCATAGTGACTTATAACTAGGATCAGCTGTTGTGCTAAGAAATGCACTTAGCCACTTAAACAGCCCCAAAACATGCTTATTTTAGGCTTATTTTAGCCAAAAATCCTAAAAAGGAGAGCGGATCGAGAAAGTTAAGTGGGAGACGATCTAGAACCCTAATTTTCTATAAATTGGCAACCAGCCCTCCACTCTTTCACAATCTCATTTTTGCAAGTTTCAAGTGTTACCAGCTTGATGCCCACACCCCGGTCAGGGAGGACATCTCAGCCCTTGCTGTCCATCACTGTTCCCTACAGTTTGGCGCCTGTTTCCAGCCCTCCACACGCTGATCGCTGCTGTTTCTGCCTGGTGACTGATTGCTGTTCATCTGCACTGCTGTCATACAGCCTGCCACGCCAGCAAACTGCTGCATTTGCAGGCTCCAGCTACCGCCCTGACAGTTTTCTCTCTCCTGTCTGCAGTCGCTGCAGTCTTTCTCTCTCCTGCAGGCTGTCCTGCCTGCGTTTTTAGTCTTCCTCTCTCCTGCAAGCTCCGTTTTTAGTCTTTCTCTCTCCTGCAAGCTGTTCTACCTGCGTTTTTAGTATTTCTCTCTCCTGCAAGCTCCGTTTTTAGTCTCTCTCTCCTCACTGCTGTCTCCATCAGATCCAGCTTCTCACTGCTACATTTGCTGGTGTTTGACATCCGGAGGCTGCCTTGCTGCGATTCGGGATCCGTTCGGAGTACGACACACTCTCCAGCTCATTACCCCTGCCCTAATCCTAGAGATACAGAAGTTCAAGGTTCAGTATTCATTCACTGCATAGTGTGTTTGCTGCATGAGCATTGTATTATTAGCAGTCATATCATTTCATTTATTCACTGTGTTCATTGTCTATGAGTTACTCTAACCCTAACCCTAACTATGTTCTTTTTATCAATCTGTACTTTGTCGTACACTTTCTGTTTATGTTTCTGTGTTAGGGTATTTTTCTTTACACAGCAGACTAGGAGCTTACACCAGAACATGGAAATGCCAGAGATCCAACGAGTGCTTCTAGCAAGCAAAAATTGAACAGGTGCAGACGCAAAGAGAAAAATAGTGCTAGAAGGAGACCTCACGCTGAGCAAGCTTCTGAGGAAGCGATTGCTAGATAGCACGATAGCAGAGCAGAGTGCTACGTCACTAGCAACATCGCTACTCACAGGACTAGGAGTTAACCAGGGCTCAAAAATCCCCATTGTCGCGAAACAATTGGATAAATATCAACCGAATGACGACCCATACAGCTTTGTGGAGCAGTTCGAGCAGATTTGCAAGGCCAACGGCCTCACCGATCCCACTCAACACTCGCAAGCATTCGGTCTATGCTTAGGCAAAAAGGGAAGGACTTGGTACACAAGTTTAGCTGCTGTTGAGTGAGCCAACTTCAACAGCCTTCAAAATCTCTTCGTTAAGAGATTCTCCGAGCCAAGCTACTCCGATAAACTACTAGTGCAGCTGATGAATGTCAAGTAGAGAGATAAGGAAGATATCTGGGATTACATGACCCATGTGAGAAGTCTCTTCAAGAGAATCCCAACTAGCGAGCGATCAACTGAGAGAGCGGTGTCCACAATATTCATTAATGGAATACGAAGCGAAGAGCTCTTTTAAGGCCTTGGCAAGCAACTCGAGCTTACAGCAAGATGCACAGATGAGGGTCTTTGAAAAGGCCATTAGAGTGGACGACCAGCTCAAGGAGAGAAACTCCATGAGCTCAAATCAAGAGGAGACTACCTCTAGGAATTCTGAGAAAGCTTCGACAACAAGCAAAAGATCAAACCCAAGTACTCAGGATAAAGGCAAGGGCACCCACTCAAGCCAGGAGCTAGCGGAGATGAAAATGGAGCTAGCTAGATATAAGAGATGATGAGACAACCAACACGCCCTAATGTCCAATGCGTGTATTGTGGCGGAAACTACCTAGTTGAGTGTCAGGACCCTCGGTCCCGACCTTATGCCAATTGTGGGAGGTTCGGCCACGATGCCATGCATTGCAGATTGCCGAGGAGACTCCCCTACTTGCAACTATATAATCAACCATACCTAGCGAATAGGCCGCCAAACTTCTTCGAACGGGGAGTCCCATTGGCTCTCCTGGCACCCAATGATGCCAAGCCAACTATTCCTAGGATGAAAATAAACCATACAAGCATACCTAGACTACTTGGACCCTACATGACCCATCCACCAAGTGACACTCCACTCCACTACGTGGAAAAGCCGAACGACGAAGAGCCTTACGTGCATCCTTACGTCTCGCATGACGAAGAGGACAATGCAATCCTTATGAACTACCAACCAATACCAATGATGGTACTAGTTAGAGAAAGAGGTAGAAGCTTAGGACGGCAGACCCAAGAGCCAATCACATGTTGGATTGCACTCACCCAGGACATCTCTTCGCGATACCCATAAAGGGAGCAAGCAAATCGAGACAAGGCTAATTAGAGATGCGTTGAATGCGGAATCACACACCTCTTTGTTGATTGCCCTAGAAGAAAGCTATCCTCTAACTCAGCAAACGAGCCAACAGCCCCATTGGGGTTCTTTGGTGTCAAGACACTCGATGGGGAGGCCACGCCTATCCCGTTGCATGTCATGACCTGCGCACAGACAAAACAAGCTGGCATATCATTGCCAAGGCCTAGAAACGTAGACACAGTCTCAATCAGAAAGAAGAGCTGTAGAAGAAGAAAGAAAAAACTGGACGCAAGGGTCACACTGAAAACAAAGAATACTACAACGCTACCTACAGGAAAGAAAGTGACGGACGCAGAAGCAGAAACGTCAGCCCCAAGGATGGCTGAGAAGGGAAGTGCAAAGGTCGAGGAGTACCCCAACCCAAAGCGCCAACTCAAAGCTATTGAAAAGGTAAAGGAGTGGGTGAAAGAAGCCCAAGAACACCTAAAAGATGTTGAGCCAATCTTGGAAGACAAGATCGATGATCTTTCAAGCATGAGCACACCAGTATTATCTCTACAACCAAAATCGAGAAATGTGACTGTACCACAAGCAGTGCTGCATAGACAAAGCCTAAACGCCACGGGCTAGTGAGGCAGTCAAGGCCATTGGCCAGGAAACTCAGGGTCAAGAGAGTGACAAGCAACTCGCAATCTCCTCACCCCACCGGTGACCACCCCCGTGATGCTAAGCCTAGGAGATCTGCTTAGGCAGCATCTGTTGCTGTGGCAAGAGCTGAAACAGTTGGTTGAAGGGTCGATGGAGCAAGCTATTGCTAACTCGCACCAACATGATGCAAAGACGCAGATACCGAGTCTGACGCTGCACTCAATGCCAAAATCCTTACACATCAATGCTTTTTGGGAGGTCACAGAAATACATGCGGTCTTGCTGGTCTTAGCTCTAGTCGATGCCACAAGGAAAGGAATTGTAGACACTGGAGCGGAAGTCAATGTGCTAAGCCATGTAGTGCTCCAGACCTGGGATAACCCACCCGTTGAGACAACCAGGTTTAACGTCACACTGGCTAACAAGATGAAAGTGAAGCCATTTGGCGTATTAAAGAATTGGCCAATCAAGATGGCAAGAGTCCAATTCTCGGCTGATTTTATAGTCATGAAGGAAGTGGACTATGACATCCTGCTAGGCTAACCCTGGATGCACAATGGGAGAGTCATAAAAGACTGGGGCAACAGCCTCATCTTCCTAGAAAATTGAACGGAAGCAATAAGAGTAGAGATGGATACCCGAAAGACCACACTGGTCGATCTAGATACCATCTCCACTATGCTAAAGGGTGACGGCCAAAATAGGAAATCTTATGGGCCACTGACTAAGTATATCCCTTGTCCTGAGGACGAGGGAGACTGGATGCATATCCTTCCTACCGTTCTCGAATAACAAAGAATGCAAGCAAGCTGCTAAGGCAGTTGGCAAGACCCAAGAAGAGGCCTCAGTGGCAATCTACATGATGGCTAGGAGCATATAGAGAGGACCCAATCCAATCATATTCCAAGTTCCGAACAACAAGCGAGAGCTCCATGAGATCTTACAACAACTAACCGACATTAGCTGGTAACCCGTCAACGAACCTTAAACCACTTGAAGATCTCTTGAACGAACCTAAGTGGCAATGGACCGAAGTGCACGACTTAAACTTGATATACAATTAGGCCTTAGTCACCGACGAGAGGGACGAGACATATCAAGATGTAGGAGATGACGAGCAATCGCGAAAAAGATAGCTCTGACAACGAATATGAGGATTATTGTTCTTTCAATGACGAGAGTAAAGGAAAAACTGACATGATAGAATACGACACTAAGGAACAAGTGATAGAGCAAATACGAGCAAACTCCAAACCAAAGGGAAATGCCTTTAAAATCGAAAGAGGAGTCATGTGTATGGATTGTGATCGCACTTGGTTGGAGCACATAGGTGCAATAGACTTTGAGCAAATAGGCCTAGCCCAAGCAAGTGCCGCACCATTGCTTAGGATGGATTCACCATCAGAGCTACGACCACTAGGAGAGACTCCCTCTTCTAGTGAAAGATGGAGAGTTCGATTCCAAATCGGAAGTAAGCTCAGATAATGATCTTGAAATACCTCGACCTTGACGCACCAAGGGGGATTTACCCGTCCACCTCAGGCGCCGAAGGTTAAAGAAGGAAAGAAGAAAGCAACCTGAGGACGCACAGGCAAAGGAGCAAAGAACACCGCAAGATTCACTAAGTTCAAGAAAGACGATAGGGTAGTGATCTTGCTGGGAGCCAAACGCAAGGGGCAAGTAAGCGAACCAATCGAAGGACCCGCCAAGGTCAAGGAGGTCAATTTAGCCAAGGGAAGGGGAACACCCCTACTTGTCTTTATAGCCAATGACCTGACCAAGAAAGAGGAAGCAAGTCTCATTGCTCTCTTACAAGAGTATTTAGACATCTTTGCTTGGACCCTGGAGGAACTCAAAGGGGTAGATCCAAGTGTAGTGACTCACAATATACCCATGTTACCTAACGCAATGCCGGTCAAGCAGCAACCGTATCCCATAAATCCAAAGCATGCTTGCTCACGCTGTCAAGGAAGAAATTGATAAACTAATGAGAGCAGGATTCATCTACAAGATTGAGCACACGGACTGGATTTCACCCATAGTCATTGTACTAAAGAATGGAAAAATCAGAGTGTACATCAACTACAAAAAGGTAAACGCTTCTATGAAGAGATAATAATCCATTGCCGTACACCGAGCACATGCTCGAGAGAGTGGCTGGCAAAGAGGCCTACAGTTTCCTGGACGGCTTCTCGGGGTACAATCAGATGTAAGTGCACCTTGACGATAGACACAAGACCGCCTTTGCCACTGAGTGGAGAGTCTTTGCCTACATAGTCATGCCCTTTGGGTTGACTAACGCGCCAGCTACCTTCCAAAGGCTCATGTTTGCTATATTCAAGGATATGCTTAGGAAGGAGTTAGAGGTTTTCGTCGACCATCTGTGTGTTCAATTCACTTGGAAGAAGCACATAGACACACTCTAAACTATCTTTGAACAGTATCGATTATATCCTCTCTCGTTGAACCCCTTAAGTGCTTCAGTTCTAGATAAAGCATGGATATATCCTAGGACACGTAGTGTCAAAGAACGGGATTGCCACCGACTTCTCGAAAGTCGAAATTATCGTCGATCTTCCACCACCAACTGATTACAAGGGAGTTCAATGCTTCCTAGGCCATACAGGGTATTATCGACGGTTCGTGTTGAACTACGCATCTTCCTCATCCTTAGAGAGAGCCTTGCTAGAATATCCGGTGCTTACCTCCATCCATTCTGAGCACCTTGCTAGAATCTTTGGTGCTTTCCGTCATCCTTGAGAGAGCATCTTTCATCCTTGATAGGACCTTCCTCATCCTTGAGAGGGCCTTGCCAAAAGAGTTGGAGCTCCCTCTGTTTCTAAGCTTGCCTTCTCCTGCACCGTTTCAAATAAGCTTCTTCATTCACTTTTTGACTGGGGCTGCCTCCGTCTGCCTCTGCCTTGTTTCGTCTGCATGGTGACATGTCGCATAAGATGATCCCTCTCCTAGACGGGCGCTAGTTTAAGGACACTTGCAGTTTTGAGTTGATGAAGGTTCGATGATTTAAAAAGACAGTTATGTGAGTCGATGATGATGGGGTCTCGAGGGAATTGGTCTTGGGAAGAAACATATCAACTAGTTAAGGTAGGGGCGCATTGCATGGATGATGGGGCCTTTGAAGTTGGGGGGTTGGAGCCTTTGTTTATACCTGAAAAGAAAAGAAGGTGCACTACCTAGGGGTGTGCTGCTTTGCCGTGTGGTACATGTCAAAAGATGGCGTACCAACGAGACAGTAGGGTTGGCGAGGAGCAACACGGAGTGAACTTAGCAAACATGGAGAAGAGAATAGAAGAAAGAAGAAACTCTGATGAATGAAATGATGAAGATTTGAATCATGGAGTGAATGTGATACAAGGGAACAAGGGTGCCGTAGCACAAGGAAGATGATGAAGACAACCATGAACCACGTACCGCAATGTCCTCCTGAAGGAGTGTGAGGGTAGTGGAGAGACTGGAGAGAAGAGGCGACAGATTGAATGAATCAACCGTGAAGAATGAGTGAGAGAGTGGCCTATAAATAGGCACAGTCAATCTAGGATGGCGCTCCTTTTTGGGGCTGCAAATCCTAAACACAAGCCCTAAACGCAAAACACAAAAATGCAAAAACCCAAACTGCAAGTAAAGGGTGAAGGGTTTCTCAACAGTGCATTGTGCTTGTGCTAGTGGAATTGGGAGTTGGTGTCCCTCACTTGAGAACCCAATTTGTGCATAAGGAAGGTGCGGTGCGTGTAGCTTAGGGTGACAGGTCTAACCATAGGTGAGTGTTACCTCCCTAAGTGTGTCCTGCCCTTGATGTGCCCTAAGCGTGAAGTGGAGAATCAAAATGAGGCTAGGGGGTTAGGGACGGAGCCGGTCAACCGAAGCCACCGGACGCACCTAACTTGAGAACCCCTAGATGCAGTGACTATGGCCTATGTGGGGTAAATTGTTGTTCATTCTGATTTCTACGCTTTTCATCTTTGCTTTCTTTTTCTTTCTTTCTCTTTCTCGTTCATTTTTTCTTTTCTTTTCTTTTTGTTGTTGTTATCGTTTTTTTTTTATTACATCGGCAGGACAAGAGCTAAGCTTCGTCGTCGGAGTGGGGTGGAGAAGGGGGCCTAAGAGACTTATTCAGGAATTGCCGATTCTATAAGTATCCTTTAAGGTTCAAGTGGACTTGTAGAGTGGTGCTAGAGAGAAATGGATGATTGCAACGCGCAAAGCGGCTATCATTCATATCTTCTAGAAGGAATAAACAAAACGAAGGGAGAAGAGCAACGAGCATTATCAGTCGACCTAAGAGACTTATTCAGGAATTGCCAACTCTACAAGTACCCTTTGAGGTTCAAGTGGACTTGCAGAGTGGTGCTAGAGAGAAATGGATGATTGCAACGCGCAAAGTGGCTATCATTCATATCTTCTAGAAGGAATTAACAAAACGAAGGGAGAAGAGCAACGGGCATTATCGGTGGAGCCATGGTGTAGCTGTCTATGGCATTGGGATCAAGGTAGCGGGGCGAAAGGTTGCGTCATTGTGGAGTGGGATTTTGCCTAAGTAGTATTCTAAGTAGACTAAGGTAATTACAAGTAGTAATAATGAATGCAAGGTCAGGGCACGAAGAGAATTCGTCTATAAAACGGACTATAGAGTCATATAGATTTTCTGGGGTAAAGGTGAGGGCCTCTTCCAACTTAGTACAGTTCGCATTGTAGATTATGGGCAAGTCATACCGACCGTGGAAATTGGGGTCAAAATCCACTCCCATTCTTTGGGGGTATGGCATGAATGTCGGGTTGTTGCGTTCGAATGGGAGGGTGTTGCAAAAAGCCACCCAAGTGTCCATATTCAGAGATGCCTTCTCCATGTAGGTTGGCACTTATAGGATGATACTGATCTCAGGACCTCAAAAACCTTATTTTGCCAAAATTCAGCATCCTTTGTGCCCCACAGGGTGGGGTTCTGTTCTCTCTCCACCAGCCATTTTCCCCCGAGCATGCTTCCGATGTTGATTACTTCTTCCACCACCTTGATCGATAGAACCCTGCGCAAATTAGCAGGGAACTCGAAGTTCAGGTCGAAGGGGTTTCTGGAAATTTCCTGTTGTTCCTAGATCACCAAATCAACATGGAAGCTCGCTGGGAAATTATTCTGGCTCGGTGGAATAGGTGCGGGTGACTCTTGTACCGGTCTGACATTCAACTTTCTCCTTACTTCCTCCACCATTTGTTTTCTTTTTTCCTTAAGTGCAGCCCTTCTTTCTTCGGATGTGTCTGGTGTTGTGGGTCTTCTGGCTGTGGTGGGGAAGGTGGCTGTGGGGCTATCTCTTCTTCATGGGGCCCCATCTCGAAGCTTGGGCCAGCCTCATCTCCTTGCTGGATTTCCTGTTGGACCCCTTCCGCAAACCCAATTGCATCTATTTCTTATGGGGTTAGGCTTGCCAACAGTAGGTATCTCCGTTGCTCTTCCAAGGTCACAAGCTGACTTCTATACGTTGCAGCAGCATTTGCAGGCTTGCTCTCAAGGCCCTGTATGTAATCTAAAGCTTTTTCTTGATGGTTTCAACGGCCTCCCTTTCCTCTGTCTGGGTGACATCGAGTAGTGCATTGAGGAAGGCACGTTGTTGGGTTTCGAAGCCCACTTGGACGGCCTCTACTCGGCTTTCAGCTAGTACCTTATCTTTTTCAGCCTGAGCCAGACGGTGTGCCAAGGCTTTGACTCGTCTTTCATTATGTGCTGCCCATTCGTCTGCCCTTTTCGTCATCTCCTGGAGGCTTTTCCCTTGCCTCTGAGCTTGTACTATCAGCCTCTATTCTTAATCTTCCGTTTCTCTTTTCAATCTCTGCTGCTCTTCCTATGCTAAGGCCGCCTCTTGTGTCAATTTCTCCACCTTTTTTCGTATTTGCATGCTCTTTCCTCCCTCACTACCTCTAGTTCTTCTGTGGCTTTAGTGATCTTTTCCATTTCTACTTGCAAATCCTCATAAAGCCCTACGATCTCTTCGTTGTGTCTTCACAGACGCACTATGGCTTCAGTTTCTTCGTCCAATCTTGCTTGCCATTTGGCTTTAGATTCTTCTTTAGCTTGTAGCTGCTCCTTGAGCTCACCAATCTCCCTTTGGGCCATGACTATTTGGCAGGTTTTCTTTAGCTGAAATGTAGCCATGGCCTCTTTTTCTACTTCTAGCTCTGCCACTGCTAATTTTTTCTTTTCCTTGGCTTTCTCTAGTTGAGAGAGAAGCTCCTTGACATATTCATGGTACTCCACAAGTGGTATCTCTATTGTGGGGAAGGAGGTTGTAGAGGTTGTCACCTTTTGTTTCTTCGGGTCTTGTCTAGACTCGACATCTGCTCTGCTTTCAGGCTTTTGGTTCCTATGAAAGGGGTCTCTTCTCATACTCCTTGGCTCATTTCCTTATTCACAAAGTATTGGACCCAGGCCATTAGGTTGCTGGCGTCCACCTGGGTCGTAGAACTAGGTGTGGATACAGTGGTTGTGGTGGCAGGCGCTAGGAAAGTAGGAATGGGGATGATTGGGGCCTTGCCCTTGCCTTCTTGCACTGCAGGTGATATGAGTTCCGGCGCGTGGGCACTTGAGCTTGGCCCTTCCATTTTTGAGCGGACTCATGGGCTTCAACTTGTCCTGCCTGGACTGCTACTCAATGGATCTACGCGTTGCAAGGGCTATATATTTCTCCTTCTTTCTTTTCAAATCCTCCTCCTCTTCTTTCACCTTTCTCTTTCTTTCTTCCTCGACCTTCTTGGAATCACTGCGAGCCTTTTGTAAGTTTGCTTTTTCTTTTTTCCTCCTCTTCTCTTCTTGCTTTTCCTATGCAATTTTCTTATTTGTCTTCTTAGCCTCTCCACGGTTAGATTGCCCTTCCTGCTTCGTGTCCTCTTCATCCTCACTCATTGTCCTCTCACTGGATTATGCCTCTTGTTCCTGGTGAGGTGGTGACCTGCTTGGTTTCTCATCAACTCCTTCTCCTCCTCCCTATCCTTGCCCCAAGGCTTCTCTGATGATGGCGGTAAGGACCCCATTGAATCCAATCGTTGAGATCTTTGAAGATGAGGCTTTCCTTTTAGCCTTGGTGGTAGGGGACTCTCATCTGGTGAGTTGACCTCTTGTTGCAAAGCCTTTGCCGAGGTCTCGATGGTCTTTCTCACAAAGCCGTTGAGGTTCACCTCATCCAGTGATTGTGCTGCAATGCTCTCTAGTAAGGGGACATTAAGATGACTCATGATTGTGTTATACCTCTGACTAAAGAACAATGCATGCACCATCTTGGTCTGAAGTTGGATTTTGGGATCCGAAATATCCGCCAAGCTGATGCCATTGTTGGTGCGGACCTTCACCTTGTCCATCCCTAGCATGGCGTATATGTCTCTCTTCGGCTTTCTCTCTACTTTGTTTGCCAAGCCCAATGCTCTTTCTACCAACTCCAAGGTCAATTCAGTCTACACCCGACGAGTTTCTTCTCTCTTCCGCACGGTCACGGTGCCACGGTTTTTGTGAAAAGTTCATAAGAACTCCATGCAATGGATGTAATCAACCCCTTGGCCCACTGCTTCCATGTATTTTTGCAGATTGCACTGCTTAATAACAGCTTGCTCTTCGATGGCTACATCCTCTAGGTTAAAGATATGTCAAAATTTAAATTGATTGAGAGCCCTTGTTTCCACCAAGAGGCCGTATTTCGCTTGTTCTTCTTCCGAGAAAATCAATCTGCCAGTCTTTTCTTAGCCTGCCATGATGGTTGCCTATCATGAAGTCATATTCACCATTAGTGCTTTTCAAAAGAATTACTCACAAAAGGAAAGACTCCATGCTTGCTGACTTGAGATGCTTAAGTACATTAGTAGACTTTTTCTTCAAGCAGTCCCTTCATTCTAAGATTTTATGCCATTTTTCCTCAAATCACAAATTAATTTTTCATTTATTTTGGACATTGACTGAGGCTTTTTAGTTTTTCTTGCTCGTTTTATTCTCATTACCTATTTGATTTTACCTTTTGATTTCACTGATCTTACCTTTTGATTTCACCTTACCCCCTCCGCCCTTGAGAATGAGAAGGATCCTTCCTAGGGTTAGAGGTTAAAGGGTTAAGGGCATTCAACGCCTGTGCACAGTGCTTCATGTCCGCATGAGCCAATCATAGAAGTTTGGATTATATTCCATTTTAGCGTAGTGGTCCATGTCGATAGGTCAAATGCCTATGTGAGTGATGTAGATAAGGACATTCGTTAGAAAGTCACCAGAGTCAAATTCGGCTAGCAATGTGTAACTCTTCCTCAATTAGAATATGATCTAAAGATAGATAGGTCAGGAGGTGCTCTTCTAGGGGTTTGTTACAAATTGTTATCAAAACCTTATAGGATGTTGGAGCTACATAAGTAGGGTCATACTTTGAGGTTTTGATAGCATGTCTCTGTTCAGCATTAGTCATGATTTGATAGCCCTCAAATTCCCATTGAAGTCAAAGAGTGTACCATTTTGGCAAGAAGGAAGAGTTGTCAGCAAGTTGCTTCAATTCTTCGATTTCTTGGTCGGTGGCGTACGCAATGCGCTTGCCATATGATGTGATGAGGTGTCGTTTCTGTGCTTGCTCGCGGGAAATCTCAGTGGCAATTAACTTCTCAGCTGCTTTGGCAGCCTTAACGAATACAAATTCCGATTCTTCCCATGAGCAAGGTAGCGTACGCACCTCCGTTGTTAAAGGCTACTCCAAAAGGTCTAAGTCCAAGCGATCATAGCTTTTAGCAAGTGATCGGAAGGTAGCATCTAAGCGTCTAAGGCAAGCAACCAAGTCATCTCCCGTGTTCTAAGTGAAGTTCGTGGCCAAGGTTAGAATTGATCTCTGCTCGTAAGAGGGTCTAAGGCCTGTAGGTGGTTGGGGCTTGACTGAACTAGAGAGTTCAGCAGCTGATTGTCACGGCTCTAGTTGCTTCTAAGGTTGTGGCTTGGCCTCGTGTTCGATAGGCTGGGCTGCGGCTGCTAATGATCCTTTTGAGGTTTAAGGGGCACTAGTTCCACGTTGAGACAATTTGTTAGTAGCGGGCTGTGGTTTTGGCCTATAGAGTATTTTAGATTCTACGGGGTTGGGCTTCGGAGATTCTATGGGTTTAGCAGCCTAAGCCTCTCATGGCCTGAGTGCCTAACGTATCCTAATGTTTCGTGTGGTCAAGCTTGAGGGCGGCATTTGAGTAGGGCCTTTGGCCGTTTCAGCTTTAGGTACCTAGATCCAAGTGTTACCCACATAGTAGCCTTGCGCTTGCAATAAGGTCTTGGGGACTCATCATGGCTTGACTGTGCATTGACGTCTATAGTTTCATCTTTGCCTCCTAGGTTTCGAGTGTGGGTCTTTAGCCTTGTGGGGCCGGGTATGTGTGCTTCTAGGTAGTGGGCTTTGCTGTTTAGGTATCCATTGAAGCCTTGGTTCAGGGGGCGTAGTTTTGGCTTCAACGGTTTACAGGTCTTTAGGTTTGGCGGGTGGTGGCAAGTCACGACCCCCCTCCTTAGACTTGGCGGTGGGTTTCCCTACTAGTGGCTTTGCAAACGCCGCTGGAGTCGCATAGCCCTTACTGAAAGTGGTAACTATACGTATGTTGTCTATGGTGAGGTGAATACGTTGGGACTTGTAGTCGACATTGCAATGAGCTTGCTTTTTAAATGTGCATTCTAACAACAATTCCATACCGGCATCCTTGGTGTTTGGCAACACATAGAAGATTATTGGTATGCTTTTAGACTCGATAGAGGTTGCAACCTTGCACTTCCCCAAGAGTGCATATGAGGTCCCCATATGGGCTGAGTTTGGCATTGGTCGGCTGTAATTGTGATCTGCCAATGTGAGTCCAATGATCGTGAGTTGAGACATTAAAGTCAGCTTCCTCATTGATCAATCCATTGAAGGTGTATGTCTTCTTGGCAGTGACCATTATGCTTAGGTAGGCTGAACGTTCTCGCAAGGAAAGCGAGGCACAATGTAATTCATTTTATAAGGCACGCATGTTTCCTCTTGTGCAAGTGGTGAACTCTACACGGACATAGGTGAAGAGACAAGGCAACTTTTTGGAAATGGGGAAAAGCCACGTTAAGATCGCGTCGTAGCAACCGCGGAGGGCAAGAAGATGGATCCATCCAACACTATCATGAATTTCAAAGACAAATTAGTTCACCCGCCATTCTCCAAGGGAGATCCATCCAACACCATCGAGAATTTCAAAGACAGATCCCGTCTACCGCCATTCTCCAAGCAAGGAACCATCCAACACAATATTCAATTTCAAAGGACAAATCCACTCAAGGCCAGTATCAAAGAGGGACCCACCCCAACTACATCTTCAATTTCAAGGGCTGGTCCATCCGACACCATCTCCCACAAGGGCTTATATACAAACTCAAAAAAGCCTTTTGGCTACATCCACCCCACCATCCAACTACTACAAGTCAGTGCCATGGGACTGGCACTACACTAGGAGGGGAATAATGTTAACCTCAACACGAAGAAAGTGAAAAAAAGTGGAAAAGCGCAAAGTCAGGACCTAAAAGAGGTGGCCCAAGAGAAAATTGGCCTCAACGGAAAAGACAATAGGAAGAAAGACTAAAAGTGCAAGGGCAACCTCAAAATTCAAGTCAAAGGCAAAAGGGCTTTTTTAAATGCAAGGTACCCCTAAAATTATTATAAAAGAGCGCCATGCCTCTCCTGTGCAAATTGTAAAGGTAGATGGGTGGTAAAAAGAAAGCTAGGAAGATAGGACAATGGGAAAGAAGGCCTATCGGCCATGTAAAAAATGGGATAAGGGAATGACCGCCCAAAAGGGATTAAGGGCTTTGTATATAAAGTTGAAAAGTGAATGAAGAGCTCATTCTTTAGTGTGTAGCAAAAGTGGACTCATCTTCTTCTCTCCTTCTCTTCTCTTTGCTTGTTTTTGAGTGCTTAAGGGAGGGAGTGAGTGTGTGAGGGTGAGGAATCTTGGAGGTGAAGCTCTCCATCATCTCCTCTTTTTCTCTTCTCGTCTTGCGCACATGGCTATGATGGAGCTTGGAGAAGGAGAATTGAGGATGCTTGAGCTTGCATCACGAATCATGGAGCTACCAGAGTGCTTGAGAGAGGAGGCAACTCGTTTGGGCATCAAGATAAGCTCACTACATCCCGGTAGGATCGAAGGCGCATCGGCGTCGGCTAGGTGAGAGAGAGCCATAGGTACTCGCTTGGAACGCTTGAAAAAATAAGCGGTCCATGGGTCTTGGCAATTGAGCGTGAGCTTGCCTCTACAATCGGGTTGCATCTTCTACCACATGTGAGACTATGTGGCTTCAACGATTGTTAGAGGAGCTTGGCTACCCCCAGACTCATCCTACTATTTTGCGATGCGACAATGAGAGTTGCATTGCCTTGGCACGGAATTCCATATTCCATGCCTGGACGAAGCACATAGAGATTCAGTATCACTTCATCAAGGAGAAGCATCTGGATGCGACCATCGATGTGGAATATTGTGAGACTGAAGACAATCTTGCCAATTTGTTTACGAAGGCACTTCCCCACACTTTCCTTCACTGACATTCCAGATCCCTCCGTCTACTGATTTGTCCAGGATCTGAGAGGGGGTGTTGAGAATCATTCCCTGTGCCACATCAGCTGTGCCACGTGGCAAGCTGCCACGTGGCAAAAGTCGGACTGCCCATTGCAATCAGCTGCATTAAACCTGATTATTTCAAGCATTTTTCAGGCATTATTTTCAGCCTTTATAACGCTGAGTTTCCAGCAGTCTTAGACATTGTATCTGACATATTTCAGCCTGTTGGTGATGGAGATTGCTCTCGAGGCTGACGGAGATCGAGATCCTCGAGGTGGAGACATACGCAAATATTTTCTCTACACCTGTGTATAATTTTGCATCCTTATACAGCATTCTTCACTACAAATTTTCTGTGTTTCGCTGTCTCTTTGTCTCTCTCTGTTTACTCTTTGTAACGGTCATTCACTTCCGCACTACTTCACTCTGCAATGTGATACGACCAACATCGACTCATGGCAGGCCAAATGGACAGCTTATTTTCATTAGTATCGGTTCAATGACACTCATTGTATCAAACAAATACAAATTATATTACAAGAGAAGGTGTATGATTGGTAGACAAGGCTACACACCAAATTGAAAACATGGGCAAATTTTCAGTCTAATTTTCAGAAGCATTTTGTAATCGACAATCGGATTGAAAATTTCCATAAATTGTTAAACTCAACATAGGAAAGAAGACCTTGGACATGTATTCACAAGAATTCAAATATCTTCTTTAAGAAACAAAGGCTTTATATAATCCTCAAGCATTACTCTACATGTGTTATCTTTTTGGGAAAATTGTTGCCAAACTAGCAGAATGAGTTGCTCCACAATCAATTACATCCATTAGAAGACATCTACAGGTACGCCAAAAGTATGGGTTGGTGGTATGAAACACCAATCCTTGGGATGTGGTCGTGACCCAAAGTGTTGCTAGCTCCTAAGCTAAAGGGTGAGCTTGAGGGTGGGTTTGTCTAGCTCTATGCCTTGGCTTGGTGAGTCTAATGTCCAATCTCTTATGTTCATGAATGTGGTTTGCATCGTATCTCGTGTGCAAGTTGGATCCTAGGGAAACCTTTCAAGTATATCTTCAAGCTGCTTGGTATCCTAATGGGATTTAATGTCTCTCTAAAACAAAAACAAATATGGTAAATAGAAAAAACCAAGTCTAAAATGGACAAGTTAAATGGTTTACACGTAGCTCAATATGGCTAGTAGAGCCACTGTCATTGAATACATCTTGATTGCCTATGCTGTCTACTTCTTGGTCTCCTAGAGACACCATGACAATACGATCAACCAATCCACTTCATTATGCAGGAGTTACTTGCTTCACTCTAGTAGGATCTAAAAAAATGGAAAGGAATCCTGCCTACCCATAGCAACCTCCAAAGCTGAATTAGGTTCTATCAATTGTTCCCAACTTTTTAATGGGCTCTAGAGTTCTTGCTTCAAATTTGAATCACATCCGATCATCTCTGCCCCCAAACTTGACTCTTCCTTGGATTCACTTAGGACAATATTTGGGTAGGCATACTACTCCCCCATATCCCACCCACCCAATATCAAGTTGCCAAGTAAATCAGCAAAAAGGTCTCAATTGCTAGTCTGATCTATGGGACTACCAAAATAACAATTAGTTTTCTAAAGAATATCTATCTTAACAAAACCTTTGAACTGTCCCCGCAGCAGCGAAATGAAATCAACTGCAGAAAAGCCCAGTGGCAAACTGCCAGCCCACAGCCATCCAGATTAGACTACCTTTCAACATTAGAGTGTTCTCCTAGTACGATGTCCAACCTCCTGCCCACAGCCACATTAAAACAAGACACCAGAACCATGATGACATCTCTCAACAAAAGATGAGCATTGAATGGACTGAATATCAGGGGATCCACAGGTTCACTAGAGTTTGGTCTCCAGTAATTTTCCCCAAAATCTCGTGTTTGCTTTGGCTAATCTTGCAAAATGATCTCTAACAAATGAAAGAAATTCAAACTAAACATAGGAATTGGCCTTTGCCCAAAGTGCAAATCGTAAGTGGAAAACCCACCCTACCATTTCATGAATTGCCCAGCCAATAAGCCCTCATATGGAACCTCTTTCGCATATTAAGTTGGGACTTCCTTGTTCACATATCAAGAAAAATGGATACATTTGAGAGTGCAGCAGAAAGGGCTAAGAAGCAGTGTGTCATAAATCAAGAACCATAAACCTTTTACTGGACCTCGACAATTTGCTAGAGATGAAGGCCCAACGCATAGCTGAAGCTGAGCTTTCTGATGCTGCTCACCTAGCCGCTCTGGATGAGTTATTTTTGTAAAGACATTCTCTTGGTTACACCCAAATACTTTTTGTCAATAAGACTATGTATCCAAGTCAATATCCTGCCAGTACAAAGTATCCCATTTCGAAAATGTGACAGCTCCACTTTTTGAAATCCAAAAAAGTCGTACTATGATCTTTTAGACCAGCATTTTCAGCAGTCAGGCTATCATTAGACCAGGACCCAACTTGACCACGTTTCATCCTTCACTCATAATACTATTACTGCAACCTTTTAAGGTTGCACTTAAGTGAGAGGCATCTCCCTCTGTGGAAAACTTTTCATCCTTCACTTGCAGCATTTCCTGTGCTAACTTTTAGGACACAGCAAGTGACATTTAGAACAAGAGCATCTCCATCTTTCTGGTGTGGAGCACTTTTCATCCTTCAGTTGCAATATTTTCACTGCAACCTTTTAGTACACAGTATGTGACACTTAGCACAAAAAGCAGCAAGCATTATACCTTCTTGGGACTAGACCATATTCTTGCCAACCTTAAGTGACACTTAGCACAAAAAGAAGCTAGCAAACCTTTCACATATACTCTCAGAAGATTTCTCCCATAGCTAATTGTGCACCACAACTCCCTACAATTTAAACCCTAAAAATATTCATTCGCCTACAAGTATACCAGCGATTCTTGCACTTTATTGCAGATGATTGAAGGATTACCTTTCCTGCTTTCTCATAGAAAATCCTCGAAGATTTACAAGATGCCTGTGATGTAGGCGACCCAAAAACTCCATTTCTCTGGAGAATTCTTGTTGACTATGCCTAGAAACAACGTTCATGCGCTTGACTGCTGCAATAAATCCATCATGAAATCGGGCCTTGTATACAGTGCCAAAACCACCCCTTCCTATAATTGTGCTGAAATCATCAGTTGCTTTTTTTATTTCCCTGTATTTGAAGCGGTGAAACCGTGCTGAAGGACCTGTGAAAGAACAGAAAGGGAGGGAGATCAATGAGCACATGCATGAGTTCAAGGGCACATGCTGTAGCACAATCAATAAACATCACAGAGGATGCATCATCTCAAGACTAAATGTGGCATATAGCATAATCCCCATAAATAACAAGTAGGATACTTCCTGACCTTTCCTCCACTTTTTGAACTGTCTTCCTGGGCTTAAAAGGAGGTCTTTCTTCCACAGAGGTAGACTAACGGCATGACACACAGGGTTCTTCAGCTCCTCTTTCTTTCGTTTAATTAAAAGTATTAGTAGCAACAGCAATAATACAGATATCCCTGTTGTAACTATGCCAAGTGCTATGAACACTCTCAAGTGAGAAGAGGGCTTGGCATTTGATGGAAAACTAGTAGATGTGGAATATGAATCAGGAGGAAGGACTGGCAATGATATCAATGAAATTGGCACATCTGCCATCATTCTGAAACTGCAAAAGCCAATGAACATGTTATGGATGATCCTGCTTTTGCCTGATGTGTCTATGCAAATAAATCTCATTTGCCTACAACATTTACCACTTCAATAAAAGACCTTTCCTTACAGACCCATGAGGAATCTAATTCAGAAGTCAGTACATCCGAGATAAGATTAGCTAAAGATCATGTTGGCAAACATGAAAAGGCAGAAAAACCAAGTATCCAGAGAGCGACCATATCTAGCACTCTGTTGTCTACCAGAAGTTAGTATATCCAAGATATGTGCAGCGGGTCGTGTTGACAAACATGATTAGGCAGAAAAACCAAGTACCCTGAAACCAAACATGACTCTCTCTCCAGTGTCTACCACTGAACAGCTGCAGACACTTGCCCTGGGTTTGCTGTTTCTCTGTCGCCATCACCTTGACACTACCATCATCCTGCAGACTGTCAGACTGAAGCATCAAAAAATTTTAACATCCAAAAGTGTCTATCTGCAACTCGTCTCGATATGATACCCTCTGGGTATGCTGTGCCTCTTGAGTCTTTCTGTCAGCATCAGCACTACACCAAAAAATTGAAACCTACTATGCAAGTAAATGTGAAATGGACACGGATGAGACAAAGGCTAACCCAGAATTCTGGTCTCGTGGATTGGATGATATGGGAACATCTCTGAGCGACCAGATGCAGCATTGTGAGATTAAAGATTAGTGTTTGTGCTAGAAAACTGCAAATTTGACTTGATAGAATTGGCAAAATGCTTAGATAATTAGATGCAGCATTATCAGCTTAAACGCCAGCATTTGAGCTCAAAAAAAGCACAATTAAACATCAATAGGGATCAATAAAGTGCTTGAATAGCAAATCATTACTAGCTTCAAGAGGAATCTTTTCTGTGAAGAATTGACATGCCATGATTTGATATGTCATGAGATCTCTAAGAGAAACCAGGGTGTCCAGCAACAATTTTCAGGAATGCTTATGTTCTAGATTAAGACGACTCAAATACATTTGCCACATTACTTCAACTTGAAGTGGTTGCAATGCAAGTACAATTTCACACGTGTCAGAGGGATCCCTACAAACTCCACTTTAATGGCAACTGAATCTGCTACCTGAAATGCCAGTTACTAGTCAGTAAGATCTGGTTTTGTGAATGCTTGAAACTTGACAACTGCTGCACACAATTTTATAGTTCGAAATAAGCTTGACTGGCATGAAGTGTTCTGATCCGCAAATCATCTAACATGCAGGTTGAAATGCCAGACTCATGTATGGAAAGTTGCATTCCCTTTCAAAGGCTGAGCTTAAGTCCAGTATTTTTGCTCATACATTCAGTGTCCATTGTTGAAAAAAAGTAAGACACCACTAGTGAATTGCAAACGCCTAAGTGTCTGCTCTTCTGGATTTCATAATGATAACAGCCTCCATCATATGAATGTCATTTGCTGTAAAGATTACAAAGCTCGCCTTGCAAGAAGTGCTGTTGTTCTAACTCGTACAACTATGCAAGGCAGTTTAAAGGTGTGGAAATTTGGGACCGGCAAACTACACACACACACACACACACACACACACTCTCTCTCTCTCTCTCTCTCTCTCTCTCTCTCTCTCTCTCTCTCTCTGTAAAATGATACCTTTCGTTCAGCTTCAGACTGCAGAAGATGATGTATGCAGCGTGTAATGCAGGACAAGAAAATGATAAATTTGTGTGATGAAGCTTCAGATTCCAGGAGGCTATCTGAACATTCCTGCTGCATGCAGCGTCAAATGCAGGACAAAAAAAAGGATAAAATTGTGTGATCAAGCAGCAAGAATTCTGCAAGGACCAGCAGTTTGCGCATGTGCGCCTATGCGCAGCAGTACAACGGTCAAGGAGCCGGTAAATCGTTCTAGAGCTTTAAAGATAACTTACCAGACAGATTGTCCTCTCTTTCATATCACGATCGTCCATTACTCATGAAAGAATAAAAAAGAAACAGGCCGAATTATGACATGGTGAGAGAGAAGAACAAGAAAGAGAGAAACGGTACCATATCAACTTTTTGGGAGAAAGGCTCCATGGGAAACAGCCTAGCAAGCTGGAGCAGCTCAATCAACATGCTGTCACCAGCCAGCCAACCAGCTTCTCTCTCCGTCTCTCTCTCGCTGGGCCCTGGTGCTATTCGTAGGCAAGGAAAAGGTGCACTCTTTCTTCTCTGGCAGATTATTTCTTTTGTTGTTTCCGAATGAATTTCACCCGAGCCCTGACACAGAAAATGAATTTACCTCCGCCATGGTCATCGCGTGACATGCCTCCCGACTTCAAGAAGATTTCAATTTTGAAATGATTATGGACTAAGGGCGATGCCACACACAAGTAATAACTAGGCTATTCTAAAATATATTTTATAGTAAGCAAGAGGGTTAAAAAAAGGTGCCACATGCAGTTGACTTTATTACTTGATGTACCTCCAAACGTGTAGCAGGTTTGCACGTGGCAAGGCCCTAATGAGAGAGCTCTAAAACTGAATATTGGGGACGAATAATGCCCAAGATGTAAAGGATTCTCACTTTATAGTGAGCAACAGGGTTTGAAAAAGGTGCCTTTACTTGCTATACCTCGAGAATGTATAGCAAGTCTACACATGGCATAACCAAAATGAGAGGGCTCTAAAACTTTATTTTGGGAATGGACAATGGCCAACATGTAGAACATCCTTGGAAACCATTTCCACACATATTTATAATTTGCCCCTCCCACAAATCGGTGTGGAACCTATCACATAAGCTAATACTTAGATGGCACCCACATGCAATGTTCTAAAAAACGTTACTATCGAGCATACCCCTTCCCCCCTCTTTGGACCTATGCAACCTACCATGTTTGTTGACACCTAGAGTTTGACCCATATGGGTGAAAGATGGGGAAGGACCTATCAAATTTCCAAATAAAATCTTGGTTTTTTTAAAGAGTGCTATTGGGGAAGGCTAATGGTATTCCCTTATGAACTTGAAATCGGCTTGTGGTATTTATTTACAAAGCATATGGTTAAGAAAAAACAATGGTATGTTTAATAATTGCAAGTCCAATATGTTGTTTGACCTAATATTAGATCTTCTCTTATTGGGATCTAGATAAAAAGGCAAATTTTGTAAGGAAGAGAGTTAGGGGTAAAACACCGATTAGTTGGGGGTAAAATATTGATCACACATGCCGGGTATAAAAAGTGTAAAGGAACTTAATAAGGGCATGCAAAAAATTAATGAACTAAGCATCTTCACCTTCATCACTGCTTCCAAGGCTTCCCTTCCTTCTTTCTCTCTCCTCTAGTCTTTCTCTCTCCCCTTCTCTCTCCTCAGTCATCTTCTTTTTAATTGGTATCAAAGCCTTAGTCTTTGGTCCCTTCTCCTTTCCCTTTCTTTGTATCGACTCACATTTTTCAATTAAAAACCCTAGTTTAGAGAGGTACAAGAGCTGTCATGGAGTACTTAGATCTTCTACAAAGGATGGCAACCTTTTGTCAAGACCTTGCACGAGGATCAGACTAAGTTAGGGAACACCAATACATTTTTAGCCTATTTGTTGCATTAGAAGCTCAAGGGATCGAGGCCAAATCTCTCTCTTTTTTTTTGCTTTGTCACCCATCACTCTTACACTATCTAGATTCGATCCATTAAATTTAAGACCATAATCTTTGCAAATGCCAACGAAGGCCGCATTTCCAACAAGAAAGCCACAACCAAGATGAAGCATCATGTAGTGACGTGCCATAGCAACAAAGATTATATTGGGATGTTCATATACAATTGGCTACCAAGAGCCTCTCCTATGCAAACAACTTCACTAGCAAGCTAAGTATGCACCCTCAACCTATCATTCTTCAACCCTTATGTACACTCTTGGAGATTAGGTAGTCTCTAACTCGTCTAAATAGAGCAATACCTTGCCCCTATCCAGCTGTGTTTGAGGATAAAAACACCTGAGTGGGGATGGAATGTAAGGAAGAGGGTTAGGGGTAAAATACAAGTCAATCATGGATAAAATAGCAATCATACAAGTAGGGTATAAAAGGTGTAAAGAAACTCAATTAGGGCATGTAGAAAATCAATGAACTAAGTCTCTTCACCTTCCTCATAGCTTCCATGGCTTCCCTTCTTTCTTTCTCTCTCTTTCTATCGTTCTCTCTCCTTCTCTAGTCTTTCTCTCTCCTTTTTCTAGACTTCTCTCTCTTCCCTCTCTCCTCAGTTCTCTTCTTTACAAATTTGTGGCTAAAAAAAAGAGAAGGCAATCAAGGACAGGACCAAAATAGGTACCCTGAGCTAGACATGGGTGGCATCCATAAGGAGAGTATGCAATACTTGTTGCAAATGAAGAGCTCATTATAGAGGCAAACCTCTTCCATGCTAGATGCTCCCCTTAGCATCTAGACTTAGCTACTCCAATAGAACTATGTTTTGTACTTAAGCCTTTTCTCATAGGCTGAGAATAGGTTGATTCAGACCATAATCCCAATGAATATGTAATCAAACCCAAATACTCTCTTTTTTGGTTATTTTCCTTTTACTTTTATCTTACTACAATTTGTACTTTCTCCTTAAAAGAAAAAGAAAGGTTACCAAATTTAGGTAGAAACCATTAGAGCAATTCTTCTTCTAATAAAGAGATTGGAAGTACAAGTTTTTATTATTGTTGCTCATGAAGGCATATGCTATTACACTCATATAGTGACAAGGTAATTCATCTTTGAAAATTTACCCCAATTAACTTGAGGTAGGATAAAGGGGTCAATGAATTGTTATCTAAGAAGTTCCCCATTATATCCTCTCTTTTTTTCAAGTAAGTTACATAAATTTGAGCATTGTATCATGGTGAATGAAACATCCATAGACTTAGCCATTATCTTGTGACATTTAGCATTATCAATTATGTCCATTGTGAGAATGTGTGCAAGAAGTGTGCTTTTAGAGTGAGAATACTAACATGAGTCATGAGGATTGCATTCAACCATCCTTACATGATGTGAGCATCTTATTGGAGCTTCATGAGAAGGAACACCTTCATTCCAAATGCGAGGTGGAGACTCAACAAAAGCATGATGATAGTACATCATCTCCTAAGCAACATAAGTGTCTCTATAAGTAGCAGCCACTTTATCCTTAGCCATGTAATCAGCATGAAAATCATGGATAGTAGCATGTTAGAGATGATAAGAGAACTACATGCTCAGGGCTGCTACAGATGTACCAAGCCAATATCATCTTATCAGAAAGGCAAACACAAAGTAAAGAATGCTCAAATACTATAATTCTTTGAATACTACGATGCAAAGGATGTAGAAGATCATGTTCAAATTATTGATCAAGAGGCCCAAACTAATGCATGTATTAAGAAAGCACATGCTATAGTACATGTTCTGGATGCTACACTAACTTTTTCAACTTATATAGCACGACCTATTCCCCATGCATTTGTGGAAAGGCCTACACTAATCATATATTGGTCATTATGGATTTACTATATGGGATAGTCATCATTTCAACCCCACTTGACCTGAACTTTGTGGACCATGGCCCAATGGATAGCAACACTCTCAACTTTCATTTTGATCCTAGAGAAACTAGAGGCTCACTTCAAAAAGGAAAAGCTCTATTTAGACGTGCTTGCACTAAAGTCATTGCCACATCTTCATGGAATTATTTGAAGAATGATTATGTCAATTCATGAGCTTTGTTTAACTCTAGTTTGAAACTCTCTATTTTGGATCAAATTGATGTTGATTTAATGAGAAGGTAACACAAATTATATGAGCTAAAAGTTATTGAAAAGAGCTTCATTTGGAGCTATGACACATTCTCATTGGATTAGCCTATTCATAGATATTATTGATTTAATACAACATAATCTGTAGTAGTGCACAACACAACCATTGCCCATTAGAAGAGTTCCTACTTGACAACTTGATGAACAAAGCCTTGCCTTTATGGTTTACCTCGAATGTATATCCATGGCCTTTGGTCCTTAACCTATCATTCTTCAACCCTCATGTACATTCTTGGAGATTAGGCAATCTCTAACTCATCTAAATAGAGCAATACCTTGCCCCTATCCACCACTCTCGAAACACCATCGAAAACACCATGTAATAAGTCCTATCCTTTGTGTTTGAGGATAAAACCACCCCAATGGGGATGGAATGTAAGGAAGAGAGTTAGGGGTAAAATACTAGTCAATTAGGGATAAAATATCGATCACACAAGTAGGGTATAAAATGTGTAAAGAAACTCAGTTAGGGCATGCAAAAAATCAATGAACCAAGTCTCTTCACCCTCCTCATAGCTTCCATGGCTATCCTTCTTTCTTTCTCTCTCTTTCTATCTTTCTCTCTCCTTATCTAGTCTTTCTTTCTCCTTTTTGTAATGTTCTCTCTCTTCCCTTATCTCTCCTTGGTCCTCTTCTTTACAAATTTGTGGCTAAAAAAAATAGAAGGCAATCAAGGAAATGACCAAAATAGGTACCCTAAGCTAGACTTGGGTGCAATCCATAAGGAGAGTATGCAATACTTGTTGCAAATGAAGAGCTCATTATAGAGGCAAACCTCTTTCATGCTAGATGCTCTCCTTAGCATCTAGACTTAGCTACTCCAATAGAACTATGTTTTGTACTTAGGCCTTTTCTCATAGGCTTAGAATAGGTTGATTCAGACCATAATCCCAATGAATATATAATCAAACCCAAATACTCTTTTTTTGTTATTTTACTTTTACTTTCGTCTTACTACAATTTGTACTTTCTCCTTAAAAATAAAAAGAAATGTTACCAAATTTTAGGTAGAAACCATTAGAGCAACTCCTCCTCTTCTAATAAAGAGATTGGAAGGACAAGTTTTTATTACTGTTGCTCATGAAGGCATATTTATTACACTCTTATAGTGATTAGGTAACTCATCTTTGAAAATTTACATCGATTAACTTGAGGTAGGATAAAGGGGTCAATGAAGTGTTATCTAAGATGTCCCCCATTATATCCTTTTTTTTCAAGTAAGTTACATAAATTTGAGCATTGTATCATGGTGAATGAAACATCCATAGACTTAACCATTATCTTGTAACATTTAGCATTATTGATTATGTCCATTGTGAGAATATGTGCAATTAGAAGTGGGCTTTTAGAGTGAGATTTTGAGCAAGCTTCTTTTGGTTCAATTGCTCCACGTAGTTTAGTTGTTCTTTGCAAGCACCCCTTTATGTCAACTTTGACTTGTACCACTACTAGCACCACCACCTCCTTCTCCACCACCAGCTCCTTCACCATCACCACTACCACCTCCTTCACCACTACCAACATCTCCTCCTCCTCCCCCTCAACACCACCACTACCCATCTATCTCTTTCTCTCTTCGAGCTCATGTTCTCTCTCTCTCTCTCTCTCTCTCTCTCTCTCTCTCTCTCTCTCTCTCTCTCTCTCTCTCTCTCTCTCTCTCTCTCTCTCTCTCTCTCTCTAGGGATGCATACTCCCATTCTATCTCTTTCTTTATTGCAACATCCCCATTTTATATCCTTCGTTATCCAAATCTTCTCTCTCTAATTCTTGTCCCTCTCCCTTTTTCTCACACATATGTCGAGGATCCAAATTCCCATTATTTCTCTTTCTCTTCCCTAACCTCTCTCTCCAACTATTACCCCTCTCTCCCCTCCCTCACTCCCTCCCCCCTCTCCCCCCCCCCTCTCTCTCTCAATTGGGCTTAGATATGAATTAAACTCATATGCCAAATTTTCCTACTAGCAAATGCACACTATCATCAATCAACATTATGTCCATCTCTCGAATCACTAAATTATTTCGCATTTTGCATTGCATGAATATACTAAAAAAAGATGAAATTAAATGATTGGTGGCATAATATGAGTATTAAAATTTTAATGAACATCCAATTTCAATCCAACTCTATTGATGGATTTTGAAATGGGTATTTTCTAAGGAGGTGTCCTCTAAGAAAGTCCTTGACACCCCCATGAAAACTTGCTAATTCTTGCATATAGGGTAGCATACATTAAAAGATGAGAGTATCCATAGGATTTCAAATTTATTATATATAAAAGAGCTAGGTAAGTCATTTTGCATATTCTCCACTCTATCATCCACAAATAGTGCCATACAAGGACTAATGTGTATTGTCAAAATATTTTTTGGAGCGTGGCTTTTGCTTCTTTCTCTTAGATTGATTGTTAACAATTATATTGCACTTGCATTGAGCATATTGAAAGACAAATACCTATGCTCATGCAAATTGCTTTATGCATTCACTCCTTATGACTTGAAGCAGGTCCCTCAAGTTCTCCTCCTTTACTAAGCTCCATATAGAAATATCAAACAATGTATATCTACCAAAAAATTAGAGAGGCATGGTTGGATGATGACCCAATATCTACTTATTGTTGAAATTATATTAGTTCAAGTTGTAGTAGAAATCAAGTAGTATAGGAACTATCTATGTTATGGTGGAAAGGGGAGCCAAGTTTGGTCAAACCAATTAGGTAGAAAAATGATAGTCTTCTAGGTAGTCGGATCTCAACACATCTCATGAATAAGATGTCATTCTTGCGCTCTACTTTTTTCTCTCATTGTCTCTCATTCCATTTGCAAGATGTGTCCATTCTTGTCTATAGATTGATCTCTTCTTTGATTTCCAACATCGTATCAGAGCACAAGGCATTCTCTCTACCTCTCATAATCGTCCTATGCCTCCATAGCTTCATGCAAGTCATAGCTATCTAGGCATAAGCAAAAGCAATTTAGCCATAGCTAGACACATGGTTTTCTTGTTTTCTATAGATATACATAGTTTCAAGAGCTACATAGCTCACTAGAAAGTTCTCAAGAAGGTACCATTTTCTCAAAATTACATTCAAGACATTGCACATCAAATTAGAGTATTTAGTATTGCACATATCAATATCTTGATTGTTATTCAACCTACTATACTCCATCCTATCACAAGTGCTTGATTAGTGGTGACATTTTCCTACCACATATCAATATCTTGATTGTTATTCAACCTACCATACTCCATCCTAACACACAAGCGCATGATTAGTGGTGACATTTGCTTACCACAATGTGGGATCTATAGCGATAATCTATAATAGCATCATTTGGCTTCTGCTCAAGCCCAACATCAACAATAGTCTTGCAATTGATGTCGAATCATCAACCCATCATTGGTCACAATTAATCATGGTCAATGGGACCTTGAGAGGAACATTTACAGCTCTAAATAGATAATTATTTTAGCTTATAAGATCCTCACTAAGGTTTGTAACCTTTATAGCATTAGCCCTTATTTATACTAAAGCTCTTATATGCCAATGTTCACATGCCCTTTTATCCAAGTACACAACAAGAAGCTTCTAACACATCATGGAGTTCGCTATGTTCATCTATTTAGATGGCACAATCATTATTTGCTTCTAATTTTCAATCTCTTCACTAGTAGTGGATATCTCGATTTATTCTTCCACTATGAATATTTTCGCGAAAAGAGAAGTTTTAACCGCTAAGAAAAGCTTCATTTCAATCTTGATAAATTTCAACATGGATTCATAGTGAGAAAGATTTCATAGAGACAATTACCACATGGTCCATAAAAATAAAGCTTTTTCTCATTAAGAAGGGGTGGTAGAATGTTGTTATTGGGAAGGACAAGTTCTTAGAGCTATGGAAGAAAAGGAAATATGGACCATCGAGGACAAAAAGGCAATAGCCACTCTAGTGCTCAATATGGAGGGTGCTTATGTTTACCAGATTGATGATTGTGGCACTTCTAAAAGCATGGTACGCTCTTAAAGACACATTTGGTGCCAAGGGAAAGGGTACACTAATGTGTCTACTTATCAACTTCTTTAGTCTCAACATGCACATTGGAATTCCATTTTCAACCTTTCTCAAACTATATGAAGAGTCTTGATTTTTAGATCATCAGCCAAGGGGAGACTCTCTCTGAAGAAGTGTCCATTGCAGCTCTATTAAAGAGTCTTCCACCAAGCTATGGCAACCTTGTTACCATTTTAAAGAATATACCAAATATCACTTTGAAGAAAGTGGAGTCCTCTATCTATGAAGAGGAAAGAAGGCTTGCAAATAATCACAATTTCATGGATGCAATTGTGATTGTGTATATGAAGAATGGATCTACTTGAAAATCTAAGATCAAAGCTTGGGCATTTGGAGAAGGATTATTGCTTGAAAATGAAGTGTTCTATTTGTGGGAAGATTGGACATTCATAACACTATTGCTTCAAGAAGAAAGAGTAAACAAACATAGTTGAAGAAACTGAAAACAATGAAGAAGCTAATGATCTCGTAGTCATTGGTTATGATGACCATTGGGATTTTTATGCTTTCCATTTGTAGTAGCAATAAAATCTCCCTACTTTTGTAATGATTTTATTGGCCAAAGCATCCTTGTAATAGTAGCTTAGTAGCAAGGATGCTAGACTCAATGCTTTCTTGGAATCATAGCCATGTTGTAAGACCAAGCATGCATACTTGGAGTTGTAGTTTGATAGTAGTAGTATACATTTTCCTTTAGTAGTCAAGGGATTAGACTATTGGTGAGGTGGAACTAGTCTAAAGGGGAATGTTGAGATTATCCTAGTTCCATCTAGTAGAGATCTAGTAGCACAAGAACTATCTCTATTATGGTGGAAAGGGGAGCCAAGTTTGGTCAAACCAATTAGGTGGGCATTAAATAATAGTCAAGCAAGTAAGAAGAAGAAAAAGAAGAAGAAGAAGAAGAAGAAGAAGAGGAGAGCTACTTTTGGCCACACACAAGAATGAGCTTCTCATTCACTTTTCAACTTTATATACAAAACCCTAAATCCCTTTTAGGCTGTCATCCCCTTATTCCCTTTTTTACATGGCCTGGGCCTTTTTTCCCATTGTCATCCTATCTTCCTAACTTCCTTCCTATCGCCTTCCTACCGCCCATCTGCCTTTACAAATTGCACGGGTGAGAGCCCGACACTCTTAAAATAAATCATGGTGCACCTTGCGCTCTTTTACAAAAGTATTGACTTGTGATTTTTCTTGTGCACCTTTCTACTTGATTTAGGACTTTTCAGCACCTCTTGTGTTTCCATATTTTTCTTGGCGTGCCTTCATATTCCATTTCACTTTTGCCTTGGCCTTGTCTTCTACTTTAGATTTTATAGGTTTTCCACCTTGTTCACATTTACCCCCCTCCTAGACGAGTGCCAGTCCCATGGCACTCACCATTGTAGGTAGCAGGCTTTGGCATGCACTGAAGATGTGGGTGAAAGGGACTACTGTGGTTTGTTGTGGAGGAGTTTTGGTGCTGGTGCGGATGAAGATCGTTGGGGGACATGTTGTTGGCTTGATTAACTAGTGATAGGGTTGTTGGAGTTGGTGATAGGGATGTTTTTTGTTTGGGAGTTACACTCCTCACTGGCATAGGTGTTGGTTTCCGGGGATTCTATGTTCTTTGGTGGTGGGCTTGCATCATGATAAAGAACAAGATGTCAGAGTTGAGTGTTGATGAAGAGTTGATGGTACTTTTGTTGGAGTCTTCAATACCTGCAATTGAAAACCTCTCATATGGTCTCTCCCTAGGGGTTAATGCTAGTCTTTTGATCGTGCACAAGACATAGTTTGATTAGTTTGGGAGACAGGTCAAACTCTAAGCAAGCTGAGAGTATTGTCCTGCACTTGAGGACCCAAACTGTGTATAGATTATGATGTAGATGTTATGTGAGTGCACGTGCATACTTAGATAGTACGTGATTGGTCTAGTTCCTTGTGGCAATGTGTAGATGAAGTGAGGGTTCAATGGGATGGAACAAATTGCCAATGTTAAGGAGAAGTATACTTAAAGGATTCTTGAGATATTATTTGTGCTTTTGTCAACACAATGTACGATAATTGAGCTCATCGATGTTGAGATTAGATTGCAAAGGCGATTAGATTTGATCGGGTAGTGGGGGCCTTCAATGTCAGTGGTTGATTGCCATTGTTGAGTATACTTGAAAAAAAGAAAAAGGAAGTGTACTACCTAGGGGAGTGTCTACCTCACTGTGCAATGTTGCATGGTGTCCGTGCTAGTGAAATTGGGAGTTGGGTCAACTTCAAGGAAGCCGATGGTGTTGTTCCACACTTGAGAACCCGGTTTGTGTACAGGGGAGATGCTGTGGGTGTCACTTAGGGAGACAGATCTAACCATAGGCGAGCATAAAATCCCTAGGTGTGTCCTGCCCTTGATGTGCCCTAAGTGTGAAGTGGGGGGACAGGAAGGGATAGGGGGTTAGGCACGGAGCCTGCTGACCAAGGTCACCGGACATGCCTAACCTAAGGACCCATAGGTGCAGTGTTTGTGGCACTCTGATATACATGGAAAAGCTCAGTGTTCATTTCCTTTTTCATTGTGTGGGTCTTTTGTTTGTTTTCTCTTTTCTTTTTCTTTTTCTTTTTCTTTCTCCTTTTTTTTTTGAGATGAATGGGGAGGGGGCACGCTAGACATCATCTTGATGCTCTATAGTAGTTACATTCCGAGGGGGGCTAAGAAATTTACCAAAGAATGCATGGCTTGGAATGGAGCCCTTTTCTCTTATGACTATACTTGTGGCCACAGAGGGGCTTGGCTTTTGCACTTATTCTTTCTTTCATTGATTTGATTTAGAGTCATGCCCTTCTTCGTGGACCACAGCTCTAGTGGCTCCTATAGTTGAGGCGGTTGCATTTGCTGTTTTGGCTCCCCAAGCCCTAGCAAGGAGAGTTCCTATGAGGTTCAACTAGTTGAGATTAGGGGAGCACATTGCTCCTCTACTCCTAAGCCAGTGTCAGGCTTAGGTGTCGTGGCATGGAGTCCATGTTGCAGCGATGTGCCAGCTTGTATGCTAAGTCTTTGATTCCATATTCATTAGAGTAATCTCCTCCTCCCTTTTGCCTTAGTCGTTCTTCCTCCTGTTCTGGTGGTTGCTTGTGCTCTTCTTCTAATCTCTCCAATTCCTCCTCCACCCTTTGCTACTCTCTGTTTTCTTTGGAGGTGGATCAAGTTCTTCTTATGGGGATTTTGAGAGTGTGATCTTTCCTTTCCGCTTGACTTGACAATTTTTGAGCTTTGCTTCTCACAGATTGTCCTCTCGCTCTCTTGCTGTTGAGATGGTTTTGGTCATTCTCCTTTTTATTAGTAACTCTCTCTATGTTGTCATGTTGTTCCTTGTGTACTTTGTCTCCCTCTTATTCTCAAATTGGTGATGGCTCACCCCCCGCATGTTATACACATTTCTCCTTAGGCGTTTCTCAGTCCTGCTCTGCCCTAGCTAAACCCAAGGCCTTGTCCACCATTGTAGGGCTCAACTCCACCTCTACTTGGCGAGCTTCTTTTCCTCTTCTTATTGTCACCATGCCACAATTTCTTTTGGCATCAAAGCTCCTCGAGAATTCTATGCTTTTACTATAATTGACAACCTGCTTGACCTTCTCTACGTACTTCTATAGACTGCACTTATCCAAGAGTTGTTTTATGACCAGCTCCTCCATGATGGCATCTTCTAGGTTTAGGGTAAGCTTGAATGTGAATTGGCTGAAAACCCTCATTTCTACCATCAAGCCGTACTTTGCTTGCACTTCCATGTCTTTGTTCTTGGTATTTCTGTTGCTTTCTCCATAATTGCTCTTTGTGGGGTTTGTGGTCTTGTGGTGACTTGGACGTTGTATGCTTTCATACACAAAGACGTGTTTCATCCTATATTCACTTGGCAACTTGTGAGAGTACATGCAAGTCATATGCTTCGATCATAATGAATAGATGTGGCTCAAAAAGACATCACTTATCTGAATCCTATAGTGTTGACTTCGATGCATATCACCTGGGCTTGATTATCATTGCTTGTGTGTGTGCTGGCTTTGCTTCTTTTAGTATTATCTATACATAGTCACAAAACACATTGTTTATTTATATGCACGTTTATGAATCCATGTCACTTCGTGAGGATAAGAATCAATTGTATAACTCAGGATTGTAGTGGAGTATGGCACATGTATCCAGTAATTGTGGCAGCCTACTCAATAACAACATATATTTTGCAACATCGAGTAGCATGGTACCTTGTCCAAGTCTACTAGCAACATGTAGCTCCTTCTCAGTGTGAATTTTATCAATCAAAGAGTTTTCTTTGCTAGTTTCTGCTAAGTCCATACCCTGAATGACAGTCAGTAAATACTCGAAAGGAAGTTGGTGCCACATAGGTCGGGGGTCTCTTTGCCATTTGGTTAGTCGCTCCTCTAAGATTGTTTGGGCTCCAAGTTTAGCCATTGTAGCGCGATTTTCAAACCAATGTTTTTCAAATTGACTTTGACCCTTTGATTGTTGCTTTAGTTTCTCTATCTCTAAGAGATTTGGTTGGCAAAGTGCTTTGTTGAATGTCACAATTAAGCGTAGTTCGTCAACTTCCTTGTCAGAGATGAGTTGCATGAGTTCACATAGGAGCTTGCCATAGTGCTCGTTAAGATATTCTTGCTCTTCCCAAGATAGCGGATATGACAAATATTCCTCAAGCTGCTTCCTAGGGAATGTGCCCATGTCCGCAAGGATGTAGGGACATGCGAATAATTTGAGTTTAGCATCCAACTTAGGCAAGCACTTTGTGACACTTCTATATTCGGGGCTTGCTTGGTTGCTATCTCATGCAAGGTTCTGGGAGTTTCCCTAGACACATAGTTTCCTTGCTACAATTTACTACTCCAGATATCATTCTTCTTAGCATAACAATGGATTGAATTATCATTTAAAACTTTTGGATCTACAAACTACAATTGTGTTGCACCCCCTTTACCTAAGACCCTTTTCGAAATGCGATGACTCCAAAACTAACGAATATCCAAAACATTCGAGCTTATTTTGTGAGTTTTTGAAAGTTACAAAACTTTTGTTGTTGAAAAACTAAAGCACAACTCCCCCCATTCTAGTCCTTGTTGACAAATCATTCACCAAGGCATGTAGTAGGTCCAAGATGAATCTATTAATCTTAGTATTAAAAAGAGTATAATCCTTGATGTATTGTCATAATCTCTCAATGACTTTAGTGGTGTCAACATTTCCATGTGGAAAACGTGATCAAACTTGGACCATCTTCTATGCCAAATACAAGTGTAGCCACACCATCAATTAGTAATATAACGCACCACATTGGTATAAGGTGAATAACTTTGAGCTAGTTGCTAGAACATTTCATAAAACTAACCTTATGTATAGTATTTGAGATTGAACCATGATGCATAGATATGATCATGGTTGTTGAAATGGACCTTATTTCATAACAAGATGGAGGTAAGTTATAACAAAGCTCATTTTAAATATATATAATGTAGATATTAAAACTTAATATAAATAGAGCAATGTGTACATGAGGGATTATATTTTCAACCCAAGCCCTCTTTTCATGGAACAAATAGAGAATAATATGGCATGAAACTTGACATCTATTGCCACTAAGGTGGCCAGTAATGGAGGTCATTTGCAACAAACTTCAAGAGCACCTCTAACTCTTGTTGAGATTAAAGAGAAGGTGAGATATTCAAACTCATGCACATTCTAGAGGATAAGGAAAAGCTTTTTAACTTGCCAAGGAGTTCCCAAATGTGCTCACTTGGAACTACACTAAACTCAAGGGATTCCACTCCATGTGTTAGTACATAAAATTCCAACAAGCCTTGATGCCAAGCTAATCACACCCCTAATCATGATACTAAAAAGTGAATAGAAAAATCTAAGTACATTGAGCATACAAACTAGGCATTACCCTTTGTTATGGTATGGTTTACAAAAAAAATAAAAAATAAAAAAAAATCGACTAGGGGGTATTTAGACCATGAGATGAGTACATTGAGCAGACAAACTAGGCATTACCCTTTGTTATGGTATCTTTTACAAAAACAAAAAAACAAAAAATCGACTAGGGGGTATTTAGACCATGAGGTGACTAGGATGTAAGTTTACTACCAAAGATAGCATGTATGATTATCAACATTGTTTCTCAAAGTGATGCATAAACATGTTGACCTATGTTTTGCACATATTAAATTATAGTACATGCATTGACACTCCTTGACAGTTCACTCCATTAGGATATTAGTAGCCAGCCAATAAAGATTTACTCCATGAGATCAAAATGTGTGTGTGTGTGTGTGTGTGTGTGTGTGTGTGTGTGTGTGTGTGTGTGCACATGCATGTGTTATGTGTGCTTTTTTTTGTATGTACATATATGTATTTGTGTGTGTGTGTGGATGCGGTGTATCACTAGTGAGTATATGTTTGAGTATCCTAGATAGTAATATCTATTTTAATATAGATGTACGCCTATATGTTTAAATGTATCTATTTTTCAAATAGTATTGGCTATTTAAATGCATATATGTTATCTGTGTATATATATATTTGTGTCTATGTGTTGTATGCATGCATATCATTATTTGTTATTTAGGTAATTATGTGTAATGATATGTACAACCATATATAAGCAAATAAGATAGTTGTATAAATGTGTGTATGCCTCTTTATTATGTGCATGCATGTGTGTGTGTGTGTATGTATGTGCATTTAAGTAAAATTTTCTTAAAATTGTGAATAATATATGATTATTAATATTTTAAATATGATCTAAAATAATACCTAATTCAAAGAAATCCATTGAGATCTATGAATAATAAATGTACATTGATTGAGATTGCCATAAAAATAGAACTGTAAATTATAAAACACTATACATCACTAATAAATTAAATCATTTGGACACGATAAAAGTATACTTTGAGAATATATACAAACCAAAACTTCATTGAAATAGACATAAGTATATAAAGTAGGAAGTAAAACATGAATCTACTTAATAATAGGCCTTGGGGCTAGTATTTATAGGCCTAAGTAAGGAAAGGGTTCAATTGTTACCTTGTCATGCACAGACATATGGATTGGACTATGAGGAGACATTTAGTCCAATGGCTAAGATGACTACAGTGAGATTGGTGATTGTATTATCTTCTACCTATGGTTGAAAATTATATCAAATGGATGTAAAGAATGCTTTATTGAATGGTACATTGGAAGAGAAAGTATACATAGATCAACTAGAAATGTGTACTCATTCTAGATATCCACATTATGTGTGCAAGTTGAGGAAGGCATTGTATGGATTGCAAGCACCTAGAGCTTGGTGTGAGAGGATCACTAACTTCTTATGTAGCATGGGATTTTAGCAAAGCATGAGTGATTATTCACTTTATGTCAAACATACATAGGATGGAATGGTTGCTGTGGCTATCTATGTTGATGATTTGAGAGCCCCTAACATCGATAAAGGAGTAGTGGTCAAAAATTGGTGAAGTGGCCCTTGTAAAGGGATATCAAAGTCAACCCGTATGTGAGCATATGTTGGGCATGTCAAAATCATTTGCTCCTTTGATTCTACACTCTGTAGTCCACACAACTTGCATAATCCTGTATCTCTTGCCTCTCCACTCCATACACCTGTCTCGATCAATAAAGTGTGTGATTGAGTCGAAAAGAGAGAGAGAGGGGGGGAAAGAGAGAAACAAAGAAATCCGGATGAAGGGAGACAAATAAAATAAGTGAAAGAGAGAGAGAGAGAGACTTTGAAAGGTGGGAAGAGAAATAAAGAAGAAAGGGAGACAAATTAAAAAATGGAAAAGAGAGAAAGAAAGAGGGGCGGGCAGAGAAATAAAAAGGGGTATAGATAAAGACAGAGAGACATGGAGAGAAAAGGAATGGATAAAGAGAGATGGAGGGAGGCAAACAAATAAAGGGAAAGGGAGAGAAAGAGGAGTAGAGATTAAAATAAAGGAAGATAATCAATGAGGGGAACAAAAACTTGTTGTTTGTCGTAACATAGACCAATCTATAGAACACATACGATACTTTAGTGAGTTTCAATTAGAGATAATTGATTGGTGATCTCAGACTTTGAGGGAACGATAAGAAAAGTGTGTATCCATCATGCTTTACATTCACAAAGTAATTGAATATCATATACAAAAATATTAAACGTGCTTGTAAAATTTGTATAGGGAGGTGACACCTCATCCCAAGGAATGCACCTATTGCAGCCAGCTAGAAGAGTTTGTGGGTGTGTGATGGATGGAGTGCCTGAGTCGATACACAAATTGGAGGGTATGACTTAGTCTACATCCTTGATACCAGAGGAGATAATCACCCTTTCGGACCTTTCTTCAATCTTGGAGCCTAAGATGGAGGCAATGATCGATGCATTGATGCCCATGGATATCGATCATCTGATGCCTTGAAAGTTCTTAGATACTTTCCACTTATACTACGTATATATCACATGTTTCATACGTTAGGCATGGTGAGCTTGACAACGTGGCATGCATAGAATAGATCCACATATGGAGTCCAACAAATATCAACAGATTCACATGCATGGAGCCACACCCACTAGCATGCTTACTATACAAACTCACCTCCTAGTGTATCTTGTAGATGAAGTGGAGATTGCGGGACTCGTCCATACGCGATAGATGTTCTTCTTAGAGTGCTTCATGAAAACCCTTAAGTGCTTTGTGCAACAATGAGCTCAACCAAAAGGTAGTATGGTTGAAGGTTGGCTAGTGTAGGAGTCATTAGTGCATATTCCAGAGTAGCTACCAATGGTGGATTCAGACAACAATATGCTATGGTTGTCGTTGAATGATGATGATAGACTGATTGGAGATATAGTGGTTGGAAATGGATTAGAAAAAAAGGATGGATGCTGCAATGGAGGAGAAAGTGAATTGTTTTTGTATGTTGCATCATGCGATCAGAATTTCGATGCAGTGCACATGCCATTGGCTGATTCAATATCTTGAGGGCATGGAGAGGATATCATGGTTTATGTCTGTGTGGTGGTTACATGGAGCTTTGATCGCACCTTCTCGCAAAGGGGTAGAGGTCTTTACTGAGGAGAGTGGGAATTCTCAAGGGGATGTAGTTTGAAGGTGACCGCATGTTTTATAAGCTATTGTATCTGGATTTTATATGCAACAACTAATCTAACCATTTTACTGTACAATACAAAATCTACATTGCGGCGTGGTCACATGGGTGATATTTTCGTGTTGAGCGTATCGACAAAATGCACTCCACAACTGATTGTGGTGTCATGTTGGCAAAGTTCGAGCAATAGAGCCTACATCGGGCCACGGATCCAAACACCATTGTAGATGAGATGGAATACTTTGGGAACTTGCAAAGTGTTATATCACTAGATTACCGTAGCTTCTCCATGATCATATTCGATGTATAGTAGCTCAAAGTGGTACTAGAAGGAGGGACAAGGTTCATCTGGATTTCTGGAAATAGATTCGGAGAAAAGATGGACAAATTTGCGTGATACGTTTGTCCTACCAGTCCATTGTGAACATGTGCATGACCTTTAAAAAAAAAAATTACGACACGAAACAATCTCACAAATATTGATTCACTCTTATATGTGATATTGAACATGTAATCTTCTATCAAAATCCTTAACAATCTCAATGGTTGTATGCTGTGCCATCAGCTCAGCTCCTTGGAATGCGAGAGTATATGATGAAAGCAATGTTCCTAGCATGACGAGAAGAGTATATAAGTAGAGGGATCGATATTGTAGAGAGTGGTTGCGGAAGAGAGCTTGGAGCGTGTAGAGGAGGCAACCACGAGTAATATAGACGAAGAGATAGGAGGCCAGGAATTCTTTGAGAATGAAGTGGACTCCTCCTTCTATGGTGACCTATCTAGAGACCTTTTAGTGTACGTGGAGTTGTGCTAGGATATTGACATGGAGCCATAGGCTGGGTCATATTTTCATGTACCTACTCAATTAATCGATGATTCACTTTTAAGGGTACTTTAGAATATGTATTTTAATTAGCATCATTTTGTTTAGAGTTATATTATTGTGCTTTACTTAAATCTTTATATTGATTATGCTAATATCATTTTCTATATGTGCATGTTACATTTGACAATACTTGGAGAGCATGACGAGTCGAGGGATGAGCAATGAGGAGTTGCAAGAGATATTCACATGTATATTTTCGAATCAAATGGCCCGATTTAGAGATATGACAGACTAGGAACTATCTTGGAAACCATCAAGCCGTTCTATGAGATCTACCTCGGCACGCTCTGATGCTTCAATTTCCAATAGTAGACGAGGTCGACACTCTAAATTGGGCTCGAACGGAGGGAGTGGTTCTAGAGGGTACCATGGAGATGTGGATGCAGTGAGCCCGTGGTCAATTCCACATAGGGATGCTACTCCTCGCTCTTGTATAGGTTCTAGAGAGGGTGGCTCAGGTGGGTGTTGTGGAGGCACCAATGTAGTGTCTCCATCTTGTTGATTTGGTGGATACTTGTCACCTCCAGGATTTGTCACACATGTAGAGATATCTACTCCAGTGACTGCGGGTTTTGCTTAGCCGTTCACAGCTGGCACATCTATATTGGGTACTACTCCGAGAGATACTATCCTTGTGGGTATGCCACATATACATAGGTCTTCTAGTTATGCCAAGGAGCGTAGTCGGAGGTGGAAGAGGACACACCTTAGACATATCCCAGTAGGGTATGGATACCTTGTAGATGACATGATAAGTGCTGTGATGATGAACGATGAAGGGAGGAGGGCGATGTCTCGCATGAGGGAGTTGTGCCAACAAGTATTTAGGCACAATGTTTTGTACCATTGGAAGAATATATAGAAGAGGAGCAAGGACTATAGTAGCATATTTGCATGAGGAGTTTCTGGTATCTACCGCGATAGAGACGTTTTCCATTGGGTGGATGATAGAGTGTATACATGAATACGTGTCACATAGATGATCGGGACGCATCCAAGGGACTCAAGAGTGGCGTCTCAAAGCCCGAGTGGCTAGATGCACATGATTGACAGAGAATTAGGGAGGAGGCTACAGATTCTCGAGAACAACGGCAATAGCAGTGGGAGGCAACAAGGGCACGATTGGAGGCAGGGGTCGTGCATCATCGGGGGAGTGGCGACCACATGACTTATTAGGAGGTCTTTGTAAGTTTTTTTTTTGTTCTTCTCACTTTCTTATTTGCAATATCACTTGTACTAACAATCGTGTTTCTAACAATTGTATTCTGTTTTCTTTATTACACTCCATCATAAATCGTGATTCCACAGGTTTGGAGACTCAATATGTAGAGAGACATGGTCTCACTACACTCATTGATAGATTGTAAGTGCGTGACGACCCGGTAAGTCAATTATCTTTCTTGTCCGTAGTCACTATTTTTTTAAATGCACTATGTATGGTGGATTGATGTGTAATTGTTCATTTTGCAGAGTTCATTCGATGCTCCTTTGCGTCGGGATGAGCTTTCTAATGGTGAGGATCTGTAGCACGTGCTTGGATTTGTGGAGCATACACCCTCTTCTTTTTTGGTCTTGTGATCTATGCATGCATCTTCCATGTAATATTGCTTAGATGTACTTATCATCCTTTGTATAAAATCACATCTTGCGATAATTACATATAGAATTTCATGTTTATTTTGGCTCTTCTCTCTCTCCATGGTTCCATGTAATGCCATGAGTTGTCATCACTAGTCTTGTGCTTATTCTATGAATTATCGTTCTTGTGAGTTTAAGTAGTTTTTGCGCTCGTCTTGATGACCCTTGCATACCCAACATGTAATTTCTTTGTAGAATATTATATAGCACATGGTGCTATATGTGGTTGGGCAGCTTGTTGCCCTGCTACAAATTTTTTTCCCTTTGTAACCATTGCTATTAGCATTACTGATTTCTCCGCACGCATAATTATTGTCGTCTCTATGTACGTCCAAATCGTTGCTATCTGTGTCATATGCGATGCAGATAGCGATGATTTTGTAGAGATCTTT